>NW_007092318.1:779841-810810 GCF_000164805.1 Carlito syrichta
GATCCTTCCGCCTCAGCCTTCCGAGTAGCCAGAATTACAGGTGTGCACTACCACGCCCGGCTAATTTTTTGATTTATTGTAGAGATGAGGTCTCGCCTGCCCAGGCAGGTCTCGAACCCACAGGCTCAGGCAATCCACTCACCTCACCCTCCCAAAGGTGCGGGATTACAGGCTGAACCACTGAGCCTGGCTGTCTGGAGATATTTTTGACCACAACTGAAGGGAGGGGGTACTAGTATTTAGTGGACAGAGGCCATCCTACAATGTACAAGACAGCTGCCCACAAATATCATAAGAATTATTCTTCCTCAAATGTCAGTAATGCTAAGGTTGAGAAACCTTCCCTTATGGTAAGGTTTGTTACAATGCGGACTCCTGGGTCCCATTCCAGAGACATTCCTACTCAGTAGGACTAAGGTAGTCCCACAAGTTTATGTTTTTAATAAGCTCCCAAGTGACACTGATGCTGCCAGTCCAAAGACAAAGCTCTGAAACGTCCTAGACTAGAAGATGCCAGTGTCAAAAGAACAAGCCACATGTGTGGACATTGGCCCGATGACATTCCCCTCTTTTAGAAAACATATATGACAATTCACACTTGCCTAATTTAATAACTAACTGAAGTTATCTCATTTTTATTTCTCTCCCCTACCTTACAAGGGAGGTGGTGCAGAAGGTTTTTTTAGGCAGTAAAGAATTGTTCATGTAAGAGCTAAACCTAAAGAAAAGAATGACAACAATTCCCACTCAATTGAACTGTTGATGAGAGAAGGGGATATGTTTATGTAAGTTAATCTCCAACTTACTTTCTGTTTAAATAAGTAATTTAATGATTGGAGAAGGATTAAGTAGCTGATTACATTTCTCGGACAAATGTTAGGTGTTAGAGCCTAGGTATTGCAAGTGCATTTCCAAGCCCTTTAAATCTGACATTTGAAAATGATTCTTAAAGATTTGTATGTGTTTTTCCTTTCCTCCCAAAAGTGCATTGATTTTTTTCATGATGTTATTTCTATTTTTGGCTAATATTTATATATTGGTTTGGTTCTAAACTCAGATATTTATCTTAATAAGATGTTAATGAGCTTTATAATTAATTATATAATTATGTAAATAATAATTATTTAATCGTGTGTTTATATCTTGTTGAAAGTTTCTGAAAAGGTTAACCGTTGTGCCTTATTTTTTCCTTGCTGTCTTTCTATTGGTTTTGAAAAATTTGGAGGCTGGGTGTAGTGGCGAAGACCCGTAATCCCAGCAATTTGGGAGGTCTAGGTAAGAGGATCACAGAAGGTCAAGAGTTTGGAGACCAGCCTGGGCAACATATCGAGGCCGTGTCTCTACAAAAAAAGAAAAATAGCCAAGTGTGGTGATGCATGCCTATAGTCCCAGGCTGAATTAGGAAGAATGCTTGAGCCAAGGTTGAGGCTACAGTGAGCCAAGATCACTCACTTGCAGCTATACTCCAGCTTGGGGGACAGAGCGAGGCCCTGTCTCCAATAAAAGGGAAAACAAGCCTCTTTGATAGAAGAAGGTTGGCAACCTTTTTCTGTAGAGAGCCAAATAATAAATATTTTAGACTTTGTGTGGGCTATATGGTCTCTGTTGCAGCTACTCAACTCTGCCATTGTAGCATGAACGTGGTCATAGACAATATGTAAGTGAGAGCGGCTGTTGTCAGGGAAGAAAACTTTTCTTCTACGCCCCTAGGTTTAGTGTTAGGGGACCTATGGATTAAACTGACAAAATATGGGAATTAACAAAAGAAAAACAATGTACTTGCGAGCTTGCAGAAAGCATTGCCCAAAGGAGCGGTTAGAATTTGGGGCTTACATCTGTGTGAAGAAGGAGAGTGGGCTAGGATTTGAAGAGACAACAAATGGTGGAAAATGAATGAGAAATATATGGCAGGGACTTAATGGAAAGTAGGGTTTGTTTTCATAAGGCCTGTTTATGCAAGTTCTCATCCTGACACCAACTTTTCCTCTTAGATGAGAGTTACTCTTTCCCTGGTACAGGAAGCCTCCCTTAAAGGGAGATTTATGTCAGTTGAATTCTTTTGGAAGGCTCTGTTTTTACGCAGATAAAGGAAGTATGGAGAAATCCTCTTCCTGCTTCTCTTGATTCTCAGATGCCTTCAGCTCAAAATAATCCTTTGCCACAGTAGGATATTCTGACCAATAAAACTTTATTTACAAAAACAGTTAGAAGGCTGGCTTGGACCTGTGGACCGTAGTTTGCTGATCCCTGGTGTAGAGCCTTCTGAGTGAGACAGAAATATAATTTATTTTGACTCCTATAAAAGCCTAAATATGATATAGGACTGTCCCCACTCTTGGGATTTTATCATTTTGGCTACGTCAGGACAAATGGATTTAGCTAATTGAGGCTTAGGTTATTTATTTGAACAGGTCTAGCAGCTGTTCTATTTGCAAAAACTTTGTGAGCCATTAACTACATGTAATTGAAGCTAATAAAAAAATTATATGATTTAAAAATTTTATGATTTGGTCACTCTTCTTTTTAGTTTTAAAGGAAATACATGAGAGTTGCCTCTTTTTAAGGTGATAGTGTCCCTACTCTCAGGAAGATGGGTGTATTATTTTATAAATTAATCACAGAGTGACTTTGGGATTTGAATTCTGTTGCTACTATCTACCCTATCTATTTACTACAAAAACTCAAATGTTGGTTTTTTTCTCTAACTCTGTTGTGGGTACAGGGCTCACCCAAGTTAGAGGAACATCACAAAGACCAGGGACATGCTTAGTGCTAGTATGGCAAAATTAAGATTTACCTGTGCTTGAGTACTTTCCTTTTGCACACTGGAGAAACTGCCTACCTCCCAAATACATGGGCTTGGTGTTTTAGGAGAGGAGATGGATGGTGCTGATTTATAACTTGGAACAAGCCTTCCTAGATTGTTATCTGTATCATAGAATAATGAGGATTGTCTGCTATATTAGGGTATTACTCGCATAGGGTTAAGGATGGATGACCTGAAATCTGAGCATTTCTGTCTTCCAGTTCTTATAAATTCAGAACTGTGATTTGCATGTATAAGGCACTCTGATTCATGGGAGTGTTTATCTCCACCCTTGTGTGATGCATTAGCTTGTGGACCACGCCCAAAGCAATTTGCAGAATTGAAGATTTTGAAGACTCATAATAAACCAGCACCATTCTTATCAAGAAGATAAATTTGATTTGTCAGATAACTGCATTGTTATTATTTGTGGACTCGTGATAGCCCCAAAGGATATTAAAGCCTGTTCCCAGGCTAATTTTCATCAATACCATTAGCTCTGCTTAGGGTAATATCTTCAGCTAAAGGCATCTATACTAGCCAGTCATTTTGAAAACTGTCATTGTTTTGAAGGATAGTGTAATTCATGTACAGTCTCTTGAACTTCTGGGTGTTTAAAGCTCAGAATTTTGATTGATATTTAATAGTTATTGTAGAACTCATCAGAGAAAATGAGGCCTTGGCATGGTTAAACCTGATGAAAACTTTCAAAACCGTTGCAAACTTTAAAAAGTTTCTCTATAGGCCATTGCCTTGCTAGACTCTGGTGTGACCATGTGCTTTTTGAGCTATGGCTATCATCATGCTTCCTGACTTGACCCCCTCCTCGACATTGGGGAGGTGAATCTTCTCTCTTCTTTCTCTTTCTCTCTCTAATTTACTTTTAAATAAACTTTTCTTTCTTAATCTCAAAAAAAAAAGTTTCTCTATAAAGTGTAAAAGGGCAGTGATCAGTTATTCCACTTTTTCTCATGTTGGTTAAATTAACAAAAAGGGAAAAAATGATGCGAGACTTAACCACGTATACTAACCACAAAGCTGTTAAATTAAGTGATTAACATGATCCCTTAATGTAATACATGCAAGACATTTCAGAATGCACCTGAGTCTCCTAAATAGCCAAACCAGTGGGGATGAAAACAAATGAGCTTCCCATCTTGCTTTCTGTAGATCGGCTTAATACTAAGTGGCTTTGAAAAATCAGGAGTAAAGCAATCAACTTAATCAATCTTTTAAATCAATCTGGTCTTCTGTGTAAAAATTATGTGCTGTTGCAGAGCTCACAGGCAAATACAGCAGAATTATGTTTGGTTCTGTTCTCCCCGACAGCATTATCAAGTTGTAGTGTACCTTGTGGAAAATTCTGGGAAGTTTGGATTGACTTGAGAGTTAGAATCATGTATATTTGATTTTCTATGTTCCATGTTTTTCTGACTTAGTTTGTGATAGCTGTTGTCTCTCTCTTAAAATAGTAATCTTCACTTTATGAACTCTCTGTTGACTCTACAGAAATTAATTATGATTTTTTAAAGCTCTAGCGCTAAGACTTTAGGGCAAGAAATAAACTCCTACGCTACTAAGATGTGCTGTATGTATATGGTAGTAATAGCAAAGAGCAAAGCAAAAACAAATACAAATCTTTTTTTTTTTTTGAGTTGGAGTCTCACTCGGTCACCCAGACTGGAGTGCAGTGGCCGCTCCTGGCCACCGCAGCCTTGACCTGCTGGGCTCCAGCGATCCTTCCGCCTCAGCCTTCTCAGTAGCCGAAATTACAGGCATGTGCTACCACGCCTGGCTGATTTTTTGATTTATTGTAGAGATGAGGTCTCGCTGCCCAGGCGGGTCTCGAACCCGCGGGCTCAGGCAATCCACTCACCTCAGCCTCCCAAAGGCGCGGGATTACAGGCTGAGCCACCGAGCCCGGCTACAAATACAAATCTTAATAGCTAAGCCCATGTGTGTACATGTACACACATGCACATGTACCATGCTGTTGAGCATGGATCCATTTGTCAAGCATTTTAAAATACTTACTGTATACTAGCTCCTGTGCCATGAATTGAGGTAACTCAATGAACCATCTACCTTCATTGAATTATCTACGTTGGCTTAGTAAGCTATGGCCCTTGGGTCATATTTGGCCTGCTGCCTTATGGTCCACAAGCTATGAATGGATATTTACATTTTAAATGGTGTTTAAAAAATCAAAATCAAAATATATCACGAAGCATGAAAGTTATATGAGATTCAAACTTCAGTGTCTATCAATAAAGTTTTATTGGAACACAACCATAACCATCCATTTGTGTGTTGTTCAATGTTGTTTCTTCTTTCCCTGGTACAATGACAGTTGAGTAACTGTGCAGAGCCACAAAGCCTAAAATATTCACAATCTGGCCCTTTACAGAAAATGTTTGCTAACCCCTGAAGTAGGTAATACAACCTTCCTAACTCCCTTATTATCTGAAAACTTTTTTCAAGTCTCTATTTTACTTTATTGGTATTCGAAGTAAATGTAGTCATATTCCATAGATGAGGAACAGAGAGATTAAAAAATTAAGATATCGCTAATACTTTATATTAGTAATGATGGCAAGTTGTTATAGAATAATTTTCTTCAACTTTTAAAATAAAAATGCAGTGAGGTCATGACCTATATTATGTGTTTGTATGCTCATTTAGCACTAAGGAGAATCCTGTGCCTATATTGCATGTTCAATAAATATTTGTTGATCGATTGAAATAGCTTATATTTAAAAATATAGTTTTGTTTGCCATTAAGAATTAATTGCAATAAATTTTACATCTTGCTCCATTTTCCAGAAGATTTTCTGGATTCTCACAAATTTCTCTATTTTTTCCTCCCTTTTTTTCTTCCCGTGACAAGATCAGTTAGTATGGAAACGTACCTTGATGTAACAGCATTAAATGATGCTTTTGATTGTATGTTAGACCTTTATTTATTTTTTTCTTTTTGAGTCGGAGTTTCACTCTGTTTCTCAGTCTGGAGTACAGTGGCATGATTATGGGTCCTTCCACCTCAGTCTCTTGAGTAGCTGGGACTACAGGTGCACATCACTGTTTGGCTAATATTTTGAGTTTTTGTAAAGATAAGGTCCTCTATGTTGCCTAGGCTGGTCTGTTCTCAAATTCCTGGGCTCAAGTGATCCTCCCGCCCTGGCCTCCCAAGTGCTGGGATTACAGGTATAAGCCACCATGCCTGACCAGACCTTTTTTAATTTAAAGGTTAAATGTAATATATAGTATTTTATATTTTCTGATACTATTAATGATATTGATCAGAGTGGGTTTATCGACTAAATTACTCATGTATCAGCATTTATTGAGCATTGATTACTTGCTATGTGATCCATGTGAGGAACCCAATGGTGATTAACTGGAATAGGCCATTAGTTTAATTTGAATGCTATTAGAGATTCTCTCAGCTACCAAAACCTCCCTTATAATCGAATTTATCCCTTTGGCTAATAAACTACTCTTTTAAATGTAGATATTTCTTCAGAGTTAATACATTACATTTTGTCATTCACATTTTATTTTTAAAAAGCTTGAGGCCCCACTGGCAGCTAGTTGATTAGCTGCCTTGAAGGAATAATAGTTTTGATGTATGAAGAGAGATGGGAGAGATGACTCTGGAGCATAATGTATTGCCCAGGAAAGGCCAATTTGGGTATGAACACCCACAGGGCCTCCTAGGTGTTGAAAGGAGCAGATACAGGAAAGAGAAAGGCAGAAATCAAGATGACAAATGCTAAAGACAACTTTTGTCTTTGATCTTTCTAGGGTTAGATTTCATAGTGTTTCTTATGTCCATTTTCAGAGCTGCACAAATAGTGACCTTCCAAAGAATCCTCCAATTTTGGGGGGCTATGAATAGTCTGGGCTCTTCTGGCTCATGTGCAGAGGCTGGCTTTGCTAGGGAAATCTTCCACAATGCTTCAAGAAGCTCATGAGTACACCTGTCTTCCATTGATCATAGGGTTGTCTCTACAGCCTTTCTCGTTCAGCACATTTTTTCCCCTTTCATTTTCTCTCTGACCACATGTGTGGCCTTTTGAAACTGGATCTACGAATAAAGAGAATGACATTATTTCACAGGAACCTGCAGGTGTTTGGTTAAGGGTGTAATCTGACTTGAACCACCTCCAAGACCCTTCAAACAGGCATAAAACAGTTACTCCATATCTTTGGAAGAAGTCAAATTTCTTTCTTTTTTTTTTTGAGTTGGAGTCTCACTCTGTCACCCAGACTGGAATGCAGTGGCCGCTCCCGGCCACCGCAGCCTTGACCTGCTGGGCTCCGGCGATCCTTCCACCTCAGCCTTCCAAGTAGCTGGAACTACAGGTGCGCGCTACCACGCCTGGCTCATTTTTTGATTTATTGTAGAGATGAGGTGTCGCCAAGTTACCCAGGTGGGTCTCGAACCCGCGGGCTCAGGCAATCCATTCACCTCAGCCTCCCAAAGCGCGGGATTACAGGCTGAGCCACCGAGCCCAGCCAAATTTCTAGTTTCTTTGTGTAGTCTACAACTAACATTTATTTGTCATGCACTCTGAGCCAAGGGATAAAAAAGTATTTTACATGCAATGACATCCTGAATTGTTGCAGCCAATGCTATGAAGTAGACACTAATTTTTTTTCTCAAACTACATTTAATGAAAAAGAGAGTGTGTTAAAATTACATTAGGTTACAGCTAATGGAAAACATGACATATAATGCCTCAAATCAATAAAGAGTTTATTTTCCTAATGTCATGAAGGGGAAGTGGGAGCCTAATATAGTGATCTCCAGATGCCATCAGCTTTTTATCCTGCCATTTTGGCTTGTAGATTTCTTCTTCATATTTATTGCCTTGTGATTACAAGATGGCTGTTTTACTTCTGACATTGCATCAGCATTCCATAAAGGAGAAAGAGGAAAGGCTAAAGCAATGGTTCTCAACTGGGGTGATTTTGTCAACAGGGGACATTTGGCAATATATAGAGACATGTTTGGTTGTCACAACTTGGCGAGGGTGGTTGAAACTGGCGTCTAATGTGTAGAAGCCAAAAATGCTACTGAACATCCTACAATTTACAGGACGATCCTCACAACACAAATTATCTGGTCCAAAATGTCAGTAATGCTGAGGTTGAGAAACTCTAGGCTAAAGGCAGATAGCACATGCCAAGTTTCCCCCTCTTTTAAAATGGATTCTTGGAAGTGCAACAAGGAATTTTTGTTATTTATCTATGGCCAAAATCGTATCCCATAGACATCTCCAGTTGTAAAGAAAGCTGAACAACATGGCTGCTTTTTGTTGGGTCCATCCTGAGCAGAATTGGGGTACTGATAGTAAGGGAAGAAAGGGAAAATAGATGTTTGGTGAAAACAGGAAATGTTTGCTTCAAAAAAGTTGAGTGCTTTGCTTGAAGCCACAGAGATAGTGCAGATCAGCAGCTGCTTGAGTCTCCTCCATTGAGGAAGGATGTCCAGTTGTCAAGTTCAACTCCTTTACAGATGTATGAATAAGGGATGAAAATACATGCACTGTTTATGGAAAATCCTGGAGCTTTGGTCACCCATAAACAGCCTAGGAAATATTACTTGCAGGATATGATATGCAGTTTGTTAAATATTTATTCCACTGTTCTCTCAACATTTTCAGATGGACTTGTCTTTCCTTTTTGTTCATGTAACCAATGGGGTAATTTATGTCAGACCTAACTCACTATCACGGTGTCTTTCAAATCATCAAACTATAGGTGCTTCACTTCTCCCATTCTGAAAAAATTAAAAAGTGATGTAATCGCTATTTGCCTTAGTGTTCATTCAGGAAAACAGATGCTCTTCTAAGTATATCAAGGTGGAAGACGTTTAATACAGGGAATTGGAGACTTATGTGGCCATTCAGAGGGCTGGGAAGTGAAGGGCAAAGTCTACTAATGATCTCTACTGTCTGTGCACCAAAGGGAGTCTTCTAAGGAGAATGTAAGTTGCTGGCAAAGTATTCTATCTGCTGTCTGCAGATGCCCGTGTGTCTGCCTATGGCTACCAACAGCAAATAAATGTCATCTCCCTGTCTTCTCCCGTTGGAATTGCCTGTGAGTGCTTCTCATTAGCAGTCTAACCTGGAGCCATGCCCCATAGGATATTGTGAGATATAGTTCTGATGCTTTTCAGGGATGACTATATAATGGAATGGGGTGGGATGACAGACTCTCTGGCAGAGTAAGCATTTGAGTCTGAATAGAGGCATATATACATGGTGTATTTTGGAAAGAGGAGCACTCTATTCAGATGTTAGCAATGTTGTTAGCAATATTATTACCTTCTTTTAGCTATGTATCTTTGGGAGGTATATAGGGATTCTTTGTATCTCTGTTCTGATTTTCTTCAAATCATGGTGGTGCTAAATAAATAATAAAAGATTCAACAACCTGCATACATGGTGCAAAAGCTAATATATTCTGTGAGGCTCTGTAGTGCAGTGGGGAGTCCCAGAGCATGACGTTTGAAAAGCAATGCATAATTCACCAGCATGCTCCAGAAAGACCAGTCTTCAGAAAATAATTGTGAATGACTCAGCTTGTATGTTTCTCTTTTTTCTTTTTCTTTCTTTATTTTTTTTGGGGGTAGGGACTATCTAGAGTTCTTTATTTGATATAGCTATGCATAGGACTTATGGTGAGCTGATAAAATACAGCGAGAAATTAAATACTATGAAGGAAATAATAGAATAACCTCAGAATGAGGTAACCTATAGACATATAACATATTGTTTGGTGTTGGGGGGAGAGTTGTAACCTCTAGTTATCTGCTATCTGGGTCACATCAGGCTTTTAGTGTGTAATTCACAAGGTTTTGAAGGCATAATTTGATCTGTGCTATATTTGAGTCTCTGGAATAGCAAAACCCATTATGACTGTGTCCTACGGCACTTGTAAAATCCTCTATGAGTCTTGAGTTTCAGGTTTCTGCTGATATTTAATATTTGAATTATCTTAAGGAAGATAAGGAAAATGTACTATCTTATTCTATTTATTTCTTGAGTGAGGAAAATTGAAAGGGATTAAAGGAAAGAACTTGCTACCAAGAGCGGTATCCAAAGGTCACTAGTTTTGCTTTGCAGTTTTGCTGAAATAAAACCAACGTGTTTAGGGTTTTCTGGGTCTTATGCTGGGTCATCTGAAGGCAGATCTGGAGATGAGAATTTTTATGCAAGTGCTTTATTAAGCAAAAACTAACAAGAGAAACCAGCAAGGGATGGGAGAAGCACGACTGGGAGGAGAGAAAGGCAGGCGAGGGTGCAGTTTTAGGGGACATCTCAGAGTCTGATCCCACAGGCAACCCTGGAAGTGCAAATTATATCTCAGAGTTTGTCCTGAATTGAGGCAAGGGAGCTGGGCTTTCATACTCCTGCAATAGTCAGTTAATGGCTAAAATCGACCTGGGTGGAGGTGGAGGTAGGGTGGGTAGAAGGCAAACTCTCAGGAACTAGCTGCTTTGGAGCAAAGGCAAGGAGCTATACTAGCCCTAGGGCAGGCCTTCAAAGAGTCTCAGGTGCTGACCATTGGAAAAGAACATAGATGCTGGGGAGGGATGTATAAAAGTGATGAAAGGGATCCCAGGGGATCTGATCAGAACCCCGATAATATAGCGTATTTGTAAGTTTCTCTTTTGCTTTGGTGAAATGCAGAATCTGGGGAAAGGAGACAGACATTTTCACATAGAACTGTACAGTTTTTCTAAAGAGAGCACTGAGAAACTAGAAAGGGCCAGATAAAATATTTGAGGCTTTGTGGGCCACAGGGTTTCTGTCCTGACTATTCAACAGTTGTAGTGCAAAAGCGGCCATAGATAATAGATAAGTAAATGGGTGTGGCTGTGTTCCAGTGAAACTTTATTTTTAAAAACAGGTGGAGCAATAGCACAAGGGAGGGATCAGCAGTCGTGGGACACTGCAGGGGAGGGAGGAAATGGGGGGCACATAATAACACAAAGGGCACCTGATCCTAAACCAGGGGAAGTAAGGATCAATTGGAGGCCCAAACTTCACTTGCATATACATTGCTTATGTACCTAATCCTGACTTATACCCCACATCTTTATAATAGAGTAAAAAATACAATACAATAAAATAAATAAAAATAAAAGCAGGTAGAAGAGGGTGGTTGGATTTAGCCCAGGGGCCGTATTTTGCCAATCCTTGCTCTGGAGGTTCCTTATATGTGTTTAGGGTGATTTTATTTTGTCCATTCCCTATATGCAGCAAAACACAGAGGATAATTAGCAACTGTGTGTATCAGAAGGATGGTTATGCCATTAAACCACATCTTAAATTATTCTAGACGCCCGTCTCTGGTCTTTCTGGCATCTTGGCTGTCATTCACAATGTTACAAGGATAATTTTCCTGAAGCATGACTCATCTTCTTTTACTCCCCTGCTAAACATATTTCGCTCTCTCTTAGCTGTAAAATAGAATATAGACTCATTAGCATGGCATTCAGAAATTCCTGTGATCTGACCCCAAGCCGATTTTCCTGCATTGTTTTCTGCTCTCCACCCTTATGTGTTTATAGACCAGCTTCATTAAATTATATGCTATCTCTCCAATATGCCATGTGTTTCCTGTCTCTCTGTATTTTTCATTTTTATTTATTTACACTGACAAATACAACATATGTATTTATAGTGTACAACATGATGTTGACATATGCATACATCATAGAATGGGTACATAACGATAATGAACATATCCATTACTTCATATATTTATCATTTTTGTGGTAAGAACATTTAAAATCTATTCTTTTAGCAATTTTCAAGTATATAGTACATTGTTATTAACTATAGTCACTATGCTATACAATAGATCTAAACGAATTGCCCCTGTCTAACTGAAATTTTGTATCCTTTGACCAACATTTCTCCAATCCCATCTTCCAGCCCCTGGTACCACCCTTGTACTCTCTGCTTCTATGAGTTTGACTTTTTTTAGATTCCACATATGGATGAGATCATGGTATTTGCCTTTCTGTTTCTGGCTTATTTCACCTAACATAATGACCTCCAGTTTCATCCATGTTGTTGCAAATGGCAGGATTTTCTTCTTTTTAAAAGCTGAATAGTATTCCATAATGTATATACATCATATTTAAAAAATCCGTTCATCCATTGATAGACACTTAGGTTGATTCTATATCTTGGCTATTTTGAATAGTGCTGCAATGAGCATGGAGGTGCTGATAGCACCTCAACATACTGATTTCATATCTTGTGGATATATACCCAGCAGTGGGATTACTGCATTGTATGGCACTTCTATTTTTAATTTTTGAGAAACCTCCATGGAGTTTTTCATTGTGACTACACCAACTTACATTCCTACCAACAGTGAGCAAGGGTTCCCTGTGCTCCACACACTTGCCAGCGCTTATTATCTCTTGTCTTGATCATAGCTCTTCTATTTGGTGTGAGGTGATATCTCATTGTGGTTTTAATTTTCATTTTCCTGATGATTAGTGATGCTGAGCATTTTTAATATATTAGTTGGACATTTGTATGTCTTCTTTTTATAGCCTCTTTCCATTTTTTAATCAGGTTATTTGCTTTCCTGCTATTGAGTTGAGTTTTTAAAATATATTTTATATATTAATCCCTTGGCAGATGTATGTCTTGCAGATATTTTTTTTCCTCCCTGTCTTTGCCCCTGCTGTTTCCTCTACTGGAATGTTCTTTGTCTCAGCTCTGTATTTTGAAATCCTAGCCGTTCTCTAAGACATTATTTGGTCATGTCCATTAAGCATTTTCCCTATTAAAACAATAGTCTCTGCTCTGGACTTTGATAACAATATTGTCTATTTCCACTAAAATTTTTCTTTTTTTATTTTGCACTGGACAGTTATTTGCTACCTTCATTACGTTTTTAGTATATTGAGGGCAACAACTAACTTATTATTATTACTTTTTGCCCTCCACAGTGCTTGCATATAGTAGATGTTCAGTAAACGGAGTTTTCAGATGAAGGTTGCATTCCTACATCCTGTGATTATTAATGATTTAAGTGCTGGAACTCTGACATCATTTTCTTTTTCCTTTTTATAGGCAAGAGCTGTTTTGGCAAAAGTTGGCTATCCTGAGTTTATAATGAATGATACTCATGTTAATGAAGACCTCAAGGCAGTAAGTGCTAAATTTACTGTATTTTTTTTTTTCTGGCAAGTTTTACTGGCCTCATGCCTTTTAGCTAACCCACGTCCAAGCAATTAAACCTGGTGGTGCCAGAAAGCACCAACTTTTGATTAATTCCTTGGCTAGATATGGTCCTGAATATGCCAGGTATATCACAAGATTTAGAGCAGATTTAAAATAAAGAAAGTGTCAGAAAGAATGCGTGACTGAATGGGCACCATAAAGCAAATGGACTTGGATTTGGCCTAATTTGATCATAAAAGAAAGAATTAAGCAAATTGAGTATTTTACAATTAGTGGGCATGTTCTAATGGCGAACACATCATGTTTGTTGTTAAACACTTTTTATTTGCTTCATTCATATTAGATGAATAGTAATAAGTCTGCCTGCTGGGAGTAAACTTCATTAAACTTTATGAGTGTTTTGGCAAATTGAGTGCATATACATATGACTCTATAATTTATTGTGAGTTGAACTATATATTTGCAATAAGTTGCTGATGAGGCATAGTAATAATTCTTTTTTATTCCAATATTTTGGGACCTGTATTTTCTCGTAGATATATTAATTAATAGGTTTTTAAAATCACAAGCACTGTGATTTCCTTTCCTACAAATAGTTTCAACAAAGAATTTTGCTTCCTCACAAAAAAATCCTGTTCTTACCATTCACCAGATTTTCTTCAAAAAGTAATCTTTTGAAGTTTTTAAAATAACTATGGTTCTGAGGTGGAGATAATTCCTGAAATTGTGAATCAACAAGTGGCATATTTTAAAGCAATCCCATCTTTGTAGATGAGTATCAGAATTTTACAAGACCTTTAACAAATGGGAGAAAGCATTAATTAGAAACTTTCTCCACTGGGCTTTAAGATATGGCCCCCAAAAATATTGATCCAGTTGCTCTGGAAGAAAATACTTATGCCTCTCAGTATCCTAAAGCTCAGATGTTCTATCTTATTATATACAATTTTGATGATGCTGAAAATCCCATTATTATTATGGTAATTAAAATTCTGAAGTGCTTGATACTTTCATGCACATATCTTTTAATTCCCACATTGATCCTGTGCAGTAGATGGTGTTTATTCCCATTCTTTGCAGAAAAGGACATAGAGACCCAAAGAAGTTAAGCAATCTCTTTAGTGCCACAGAGTTTCAGAGTCAGGACTAAAATTTGGGCTCAGGAAGTTCTGCCTGTCATCAGAGAAGGAGTTCTTGAGAATCCTTGTCAGGTAACTGTACTCGAGGAACAGAGGAGTTGGGGTAGAGACTTGGTGGTGGCTACCTTAAACAGCTGCTGGGAAGAAGAGCAGAATGGAGTCAATTTTGTCAAGAAGTTAGGAGCACAGGCTCCAGAGTCATGGGTCTGGGTTTGAATTTTGCCACTTCTGCTTACTAGTTGTTTGATCTTTTGCAGGTTACTTAACTTCAGTTAGCTTCCCTTTGGTTATCCAGATGTTAGAAAAAACAATCAAGTCTTAGTATTGTTGGGAAGATTAGATGAGATTATATAAATGTAAAAGCACCTATTATCATGTTTGGCATAGAATAGCCTCCCTATAATTTGTAGCTTTGTGGATCAGCATGAGAACTGTTGCTAAGAAGAGCATCACCAGGGCACAAAGTACCTTAGCTGGAGACCCTGGGTAATTCCACATGATTGGTATACATTCCAAGTCAGGATGTGAAAGGGAAGGTTTAAGAAACATTTTGTTATAGTGGTTATGAACATGGACCTTGGAGTCAACGTGACTGGAATGAAATCCCCAGTCTGCCGCTTACTACCTGTGTGACCGAGGGTGAATTCTGTGTCCTCTCTGTGCCTCGGTTTCTTTACCTGCAGAATGCAGATGATGATACTCCCTTCCATATAGGATTGCTGTGAGCATCAAGTAAGTGCACATATTTAAAGTGCTTAGAACTAGCCCTGATACACAATGAGCACAATGTAAGTGTTAGCTATGACATCCTCAATTCACACTTACGATAGTAGATTATTTTGGTTTGGAAAAGTCATCATGAATTAACTCATGCAGTATCCAGGCCCCTCAAATTGATATAAACGTTTATACAGATGGAGCAGTCCCAAGTTTTAATCAAATAAGGTAGCATTCAGGGCTTACTCAGTATTTAGTTGATCAAGTTCTGTTGGCAGTCTGTTGCTGTCCAAGTCGAGAGCCCCAAATTTAAGGACTCACTGAATGCAGTATCTTTTGAGAAAAGAAGCCAGCTGCCAAGCAGAATGCCATGTTGGATATGCTACTTCGTTTCTCCAGGGCCTGAACTGAAGCCATTAGACACCAAGATTTTTAATCACTTCTGTGAAGAATGCCTTTCATCGGACTCATTGCCAAAGCAGACACAATTACACCCAAGAGTTTTAACAGTTTAAAAAAACTGATGGAAGCCGGGCTCGGTGGCTCAGCCTGTAATCCCGCGCCTTTGGGAGGCTGAGGTGAGTGGATTGCCTGAGCCCGCGGGTTCGAGACCCGCCTGGGCAGCGAGACCTCATCTCTACAATAAATAAAAAAAAAAAAAAAAATCAGCCGGGTGTGGTAGCGCATGCCTGTAATTCCGGCTACTTGGAAGGCTGAGGTGGAAGGATCACCAGAGCCCAGCAGGTCGAGGCTGCGGTGGCTGGGAGCGGCCACTGCACTCCAGTCTGGGCGACAGAGTGAGACTCCAACTCAAAACAAAACAAACAAACAAAAAAAAACCCAAAAAACTGATGGTAAAAAAATTCCAAATACTTGAAGTAAAAAGACATTCATATTCAGAAACAGAGAAAATGAATAAAATCCAACCTGAAAAAAGGCAAAGAATGAAATGACAGATTGCAATAGTGACACTGAGGGTAATAGCAAAGGACTGAGGTATCTCTGGTACACAATGGGAGGGTGTTTTCAGTTTTAAGAATCATGTAGATAAGGACTACTATAGGGCCTATGAGAAATTTCTATTAATACAAGCTCTGAGTATAAGAGGTTGCTACAAATGAAAAACAGCTGGCTACATTTGACACAGGTGAAGATACAAATGCAAAAGCAAAGAGGAGAGAGATTAGGCGATGGATCAGATGGAGGTCAAGGAGATAGATTGAAAACTGAAGTTGGGCTCATGTTGAGATAAGAGCAAATGAAAAAGAATTGAGAGGCAAATACGAGAAAGAATCAGAGAAAATTGTTTTTTCCTTGAGGATGATAAGGTAAACTGAGATACCCAGCAAAGCGTTTCTGAATGACAATCCTGTGGTTTTTGAAAAGACCAAGAAGAAATAAAATGCCCTTTATTTGAACCCATATCAACAGGAAAGTCTCTTAATTAGTCTAAAAAGGTAGGCATCAGTCCATTTTGAAATCTTATAAAGTATTCCATTTCATTGATTGTTTTTTTTTTTTTTTTTGAGTCGGATCTCACTCTGTTGCCCAGGCTGGAGTGCAGTGGCACACTCACCGCCACTGCAACCTCGACATGCTGAGCTCAGGTGATCCTTCCACCTCAGCCTTTTGAGTAGCTGGAACTACAGGCATAAGCCACCACACCTGGCTAATTTTTTAATTTATTGTAGAGACAAGGTCCCACCAAGTTGCCCAGGCTGATCTCAAACCCCTGGACTCAGGCAATCCTCTCACCTTGGCCTCCTAAAGTGCTGGGATAACAGACTGGCTCATTGATTCTTGGGAAATAGACTCAAGAGTGAGTTTCTTCCAATTTTGGAAAGATTGCTGTATCAGCCAGGAAAGCAAAGTGTTTCAAGTATTTCAAACAAGGGATTTAATACGGCAATAGGTTGGAAGGCAAAAAACAAAACAAAAAACAAACAAAAAGACCAAACCAAACCAAACAAACAAACAAAAAAACCCCAGAAGATGAGATAACCCACAGATTAGTAAGTTTAGGAAGCAGCTGCCATCCCTGTACCCTAGGGGCACAGAAGGGAGAAGGTGATGTTACCCTCACTTAGGAGAGTAGAGGAGAAATTGTCCCTTCAAAGCTGAGCTGTGGGGAGGGACTGAAGATTTTCCTACTGTTATTGTTTCCCAGTGTCTCCTATTGGCAGGAAGCCAATAGGCAAAGGAGGCTGGGAAACAGACTTTTCAGATTCCCAGTCCCCAGTTTACTAAAATAGAGCAAAAAAGGGTGGGCATGTAGCTCAAAGACTATAGATAAATAACCGGCACAGTTAAGTACTTTACTCATTCTTGTGAAAGCCAGTGGAGAATTGCAGTAGGGACTAAAGTCAGAATTATGGCTGACCTCCATTTACCAAGGAGAATTGGAAATGAGTAATTTTTTAAGAGGTCAATGTTTCTGGTGAGTAATACACACATATATACATATAAACGTGCATATAAGAATACATAGATGTTTCGTGTACCCACATAACATTATCTGGGGTGGATCTTGGTCTGCGCTGGTCAGTGGAACACTTATGTGTGTGTTGTGTGTGTGTGTGTGTGTGTGTGTGTGTGTGTGTATGTATGTATAAATGACAAAGTGCCACTATACAAGAGTGAGGTGATATTCAAATGGAATGCTCTAGAAAGGTTGTTAAAATATTACATTAATTCTGTGTTATTTGATAATAAAACAACAAAACATTTTCCCCAATTCTCTCAAGTAGCTCCTGGCCACCAAGGCACTCGAGAGCTAAAAGTGGGCACTGGAGGGGGCACCCTGGTGCTCCCCAACCCTCTAGCCAGGCCTTAATAACTCTCACACTTGCCTCCATCTGGAGTGTTCCAATGGTGAGAGCAGACCAAGGCCACTCCCAGCCCCAACATGGAGACGAGACATCTGGTTCCAGGACTGGTGTGCTGACTGGCACTCCTTTAGATTTACCCTCATGTAGCTGCTTATGAGAACTGCATCTTCCATGGTATAGATGCAGATTTTTAAGCATTTTGAACATCACAACTGTACACAGGTATGTATACAAGGAGTGCCAAAAACAATGTTTGCACATTTTAAGAGATGTTATCTATATATTACTTTAAGTTTGCTGTAATCGGAAGAGAAGTGTCTGGACACTGATGGTAACCACTTTGAGCACCTCTTGCAATTTCAGAAGTCAAATGTGACGTGTTCATCTTTTGTTATCAGTATATATTGAGTATTACAATTTTAATACAATTTTTTCTTTTCTTAAAATGTACATACATTTTTGGCACCCTCTGTATATGTATACACACGTGTTACTTATGGGCAAAGCCATCTAAACACACCAATCTTGCATATTGCTCTGTTGTTTGGATGAGAAAAAATGGTGGTATAAAATCTGGATTCCGTTAAGTATTCCGAAAATTCTTTGGATGCCTAACATAAAATCTTTCTTATAGATATTTGGATATATCTCTGAGTATCTCAGAATGGATTTAAGTTAAGTAAAAAGTATCCTAGAATTTATACTTCCTACTGGCATATGTAGTGTCTCATAAATGTGTACTTACTCATCCTAAAGAGAAGCTAAACACATTTCCTTGTTCTGTCTTTGTTACGTGTTCCCCATCTTTGTAGCGGGGTGTTATTAACTTTATTCTTCCATTTAATCTGTGTCATTTGGTGTTTGGCATCTGGGACAGGATTTCCAAGAAGAGAAATGCAGGTTCTCCTGAATTTTATGATGTGGACAGCTGTTCCTAGGAAATGACATGAGAGTCCCAATTAATACTCCAAAGGTCATTCAATCGAAAAGTCAAGAGATGGAATCGATTGAAAGTCATTATCAACTTGACCTAGATTTTTTTCCAGTAACTGAGAGGACAAGAGGCTTTTGAGCCAATTATTGTCCCTTGCTAGAGTTTAAATATTTTTTTGGAGATTACAAGTGACTTTAAAATAGTCATGTGCATTCACTCTTGTTGATATGTCTACAACAAATAGAACTTTTCTAGTGGTTGCTAGGCTTCAATTTATCTCACTCAAGGGCCTTTTGAAGTATTTGAAATTAACAAAGTATTACCACATGGCAGAAAAATTCGGAAATAGAGAAAAAGCACTTATAATATTGGTACATGAACATAATACATACTTCTTTAGAGTGTTACTGTGTTTTTCATTATTTCTGTATAGCTTTAATTGATGTTTGTATATAATTTCATATACTGATCTTTATAGTTAACATGTTGTACTGTATTGTCACTGTCTTCCATAACCTTTATTACCACTGTTTTAACAGCTGTACAATATTTCATTAAGTAAACTATACCGTAATTTATTTAATCACTGCTTCTGGTCTCATCCCCAGTCTTATCTTCTCCTTCTTTCCTGTGTTCTTTTGGTTGAATCACTGGTTCTTTTATTAGGACCAATGAAATAACATAGAAGTAAGAGCCAAATGACTTGGGCTGTGTGGCTTTGCTCAGTTCCATCAGCTCTTTAGCCCTGTTACCCATCTATCGTGTGAGAATAACAGTGACTGAATCCTTTCTACCCCTACTTAACCTGTCTCAGTGGCAAAATTAATATTCATCCCCTATTATTTGTGATTTCCATTAAATAAATGGAATAGGTCAATTAAACCAGGCTAAGAAATAACAAATATTCTCAATTTAATAATTAAAACAGTTTAAACTTTATCCTTCTAAACATAGATAAGCTGTGACAAATTGTAGTTACTTACCTCTGAGTTTTGCTCCCCATGGCTGTGGTAGGACCTTATTTATTTAAAGTATTCTTAGACTTGGGATTCTTTTCCTTTTTAGAAAGTTTTGGAATGGTTTTCTATTTAATATCTATAGACCAGCCTGAATGTCAAGGCTTTTTTGTTGTTATTTTTCTTTTCAGATGGAACAGGAAAATATCATAATTGGTGAACTCTTCTAAAAAACTGACCCCATTGATATTACCAATAGCAAAGTTTATATTTTTGAAGAAAATTGTTTTGGGAGAATTTTCCAGAAAGTGTTCTGAACCTAAGAATGTACCTGAATTTTCTATCAGTTACGATCATATTCTGAAGGTTCTGCCAGAGCTATTTTGGCAAAAAAAGCTGAAAAGGCTAAAGGTTGAAAAATGGACACATCTTTTAGCCATGCAATCCCGGAATGCCTTAGGATTGCTAGTTAAGGTTGCTTCCTAAAACAAGATGATTACTGGTTCTTCTGAGGCCAAGAGAAAACCTATATCTTAAAATACAATTGATTCTAATATTTCTTTTTACTATGAAGCATTTCAAACATCAGAACAGTATGTAAAATAATATTTTGAATATCTCTGTCTTTAATAAATATTAAACATATTGCTGTGTCAGCATTATACATGCAGGTGCATATTTTAAATGAATAAAACAGATGCATTTGAAATTTGGTGTAAATTTGATCTAATCTCTTTCCTCTGTGCCTGTCTTCTTCCCTGGATAGAAACACTATCTTCACTATCTTGAGATCAGTCGTATCATTCCCATGCATTTCTTTATGCTTTGCCACATAGGTATGTGTTCATAAACAACATACAGTATTGCTTTGCATGTTTTAAAACTTTACATTTTCTCATACATACAACTTGCCTTATTCACTCAGCATAATTTTAAAGATAATTTCATGTTCATGCATACAGAACAATCATTTAAGCTGCTGTATTGTTTTTCCATTATGTGAATATACTGCAATTTATTTACTAGCTCTCACTCCCTTGCCCAAGCAGTTTGAGGAAGGGACAATTTAAAGTCACATCTTTATAATTTGTTGGCTAAGCAGAACACCAAGAATGCCAGGGATCAATACTTTCATTCCTGCCTTTCCCCATATGCCTTAAGTTATTTTACTCCTTTCTTTATATTTTGGCCCGGCCCCCTGGAAAGATTGTTAAAATGACTCATTCACAAAAGTTTTTCCACAGCCATAATGAGTGCCCACTCTGTGTTGGGAAGGAGCTAAATATGAGTCAGACATTGGCCAACAAATAGATGACTGTCAAGTCTATAACCACCAAATTGTATATATATACATTCATATCTATAATGCAGTCCTGTAGGCTTCATATTTGTGCATATTTTAATTTTTTCTTTTAAAGTTCACTGCACTCTAACCTAAGTGACAGAGTGAGACTCTGTTGCTAAGAGACAAACAAATCAATCAATAAATAAAAAATTTAAAAACCACTATGGTTTAAGTTATCAAAAATCACAGCTAATAAGAATTTACTTTTGGTCATTTGTTTATTCTAGTGTGTTTTTCTTATTTGCCACAGTAATATAGTTTAAAGCATTAGATAACTACAAATTATTGTTTTATGGCTATATAGATCTTATTTACAATATCTAGGCTAAGTATTTCTAATTTTTGTACATAGGATACTTGTAGAATTAAAACAATCTGCCATTCCCATTCCAAAAAGGTAAAGAAACTCTAATTAATTATGCCTGTTCTCTTAAATAGACAATGTCATTGTGAGCTACCAACTTCTTGTGTTCCCATGTAAGCTATAATCTATGATTTACTTCTGTAATTTCATTAATATTGGTGACCAAAGCCTTTTTTTGAGTGTTAATCATTAAATTATTCTGTGATTTCATTGTGCTTAGGGTAGAAAATAGGTCTATGAATCACTTTCATATTTTTTCCTTTCTGAACAAATGCAGATTACAGTAAATTGGATTTTAATATTTGACTAAATCGTCATCTATAAGTGAAATGAGATTTCAGCGACTAAACTGAATGTTAATAAAAGAATCTTATATGACAAATAAAGTACACATTTAAGAAAAGATTAAGGACATGTGAATCAAGAAATTTCAGACCTAAAATAATATGCTCTGTAAAGGTTAAAGTAGATTTTTCATTATAAAGTAAATGGAATGTGTTGTAAATAACTGCAGCTTCTCTTGCTTTTTTTTTGCCTTGTTTTGTTTTATTGTGATTTAGAAATTATTATATTGATTTTTGAGCTTTTTACATTAAAAAAATCACTGAGATTAAATTTCATGACTTTGTGAATCTGGGTTAACTGGTGACGGCTGAGAGAGAGGGTGAGGGCCGCAGCTCCTCTGCCAGTTGCTTCTCCGTGTGCTGGAGTCCTTTTTTAGAGCCATCACTTATCTTCACTTAGAACAATGATGTTGTGGTTTGTTTTCTTCAGATCAAGTTTTCAGAATCTGACTACTTTGGCAACATCCTGCAAACCCGCAAGTATTTAGCACAGTCTGATTTCTTCTGGCTGAGAAAAGCTGTTCCAAAAACAGAGTGAGTATTAATAAAAGTGAAATAGATAAATACGTTGGTGGGAAGTGGAGTCTCTTTAGATTAACCTTTGTAATTTCCCTTAAGTTGGAGAAGCTGGCTTGCCAGTTATCTTGTTTTAGCAAAATCTGTGTCATGTTTTGCCAACTCTTATTTTTCATATTATGTGATTCAGATCTTCAGTCTAATTACAGGTCCCCTACGCTTAGCATTAACACATATCAAAGGAAGGCTTATTAGGAGACAAACATTAAAGTTATTTCTAGATCTAGTTATGAATATCTACAGCAAAACATTTATCTAGATTTTCCCACTCATGTGGAAACATTTGAAGAATTTTCAAAAGAATAAATACTTTAAAAATAAAGTATGACCAGAAATGTCAAAGTAATTGTACCATTATGAAGCAACTAGAAGATATTTGTTGAGGCAATGGGGGAGGGGGGCCAAAGAACTGATAGCTATATTGTTTTCATCCATTAGCAATTATGATTTATTTGCCTTCTACCCAGCTGTCTATAGGTGCTTTCCCCATAATAGGTAGGAGCGTTTCCTTAGGAATTTTTGGGCCCAGGGCCAGCCAGCCATGATTTTTTTCCCTTAGTAAAATGTCAGTGATGATGATGATGATGATAGCAGCTAGCAATTATCATGTGTTTGCAATATACCAGGAATTGACATTTATCCTCATGTCAATTCTGTGAGGTGTAAGTACTATTATCCCCATTTCACAAATGACTAAAAGGTGTATAATTGAGAAGTTATTCAGTTCGGGTTTAGATTACTTTTCCTTCTGCCTGCTGATGCTTTTGACTCTTGGGACCAGACTCTGTTCTGCTATGGTCCACTTCTCTAGTGCTTTTTTCCTCACTCTCCAGACTGGATAATTTCTATTGATCTGTTTTCAACTCCAGAATTTCCATTTGTTTTTTATAGCTTTAGTTTCTGTTGTGAGTCTTTATTTGTTGAGTTGTTGTCATCATATTTTCTATTAATCTTTGAACATCTTTATTTTAATTCTTTGAAGTAATTTATAGCCATTTTCAACTCTTTGTTCAATCTAGTATCTGGGCTCATTCAAAGTTAGTTTATATTGATTGCTTTTTAAACACGTTTCCTTTACATAACATAATTTTGTTCTTGTTAATGACAGTTTGGATAATATGTTGTAGCAACTTTGGATTCTGATTTACTTTTTTGAGACTTTTTTCTAAAGTAACTTTCCTGAATTATACCACAGAATGTATCTCCCTGCAGTATGCTGTGGATATCTCTGCTCAAATTTTTAGTTCTTATTTTTATTTTTTAAAGCTCATTTCCTGGTGCTTGTCCCTGTGTCTGCATAGCTTAGTGCTCAGCAGAACTTATGCTCAAACACCTCAAGTATCGAAGGCTTCTACCCTCTGCCAATTGCTCTGTGTGTGGGTTGGGAGTACCTTCAAAGTCAGCCATTTCTCAGTCGTCTTTGGATTTTACCTTCCACTGGGCTCTCTCTGATCTTTCCTGCACATGTGCCCAGTTTCCCAATCAGCTAGGGATGTGTGGAACGCTTATTTAATCCTTTTATCTTGCTTTCAGTTTCAGTATCTCACTTTAACATTTCTGACTAGGGTTTCTCATTTATTTTCTACTAAGTTGGTCATTTTTTACCTGACAAAGCTACAGATTTTAACCCCTACTCCCATTTAAGTCTACCCCTTGTGGCAGCAAAGCTGATGATTTTCCAGCCAGCCTTTTCCTGATGAAACTAAGTTCTCACAGATGAGAGAGACAGGAGCAGTCCCATGTAAGAAGTCCACAGTGCTTGCTCTATTTACTTCTGAACTTTAGAAACTTTTAAAGATTAAATGTTTTTAAATGTACTGCTTGTTCTTCATTAGTTTCCAGATCCTGAAAATGGTTGTTTGTTGACAATTTTTGTCCAGTTTTATACTTGATTTTTGTGGAAAGGGTAGTCAACCTTTTCATGCCATCATACTTAGAAGCATGGCTTCCATGCACTGTTTTAAAAAAAATCATGGCCCACTTTTTAACCTTAACTAAGATTCTGATCAGATCTCTGACTGACTCTTTTCGTGCTTTCTGGGTATCTTCTTCTTCACCCTTTCAACCCTCTGCTCTGTCCTAGCTTCTAGAAACTCTAGGTCCCTGTATCTTCCCTTGGCTTAAGCTTTGATTATCACCTTTCCCTCTTTATTCCCATCTGACCATCCTTGCTCTCTGCACTTCAAACCTTCCTATAATATGCACCTACAAAGTTCATTGTAAGTTATTGACTTTAAGGAGTAGACCTAAGGCTGAATCACTCCCCTACCTCTCTTTGACTCCAATCAAAAGCACAAAGGAAGAAATCAGAAGGCCTTAGAACTTCTTTGGAAATGCTAGTGAGTAGTGTAAAGCCATCTGCTCCACTATCTTTGCTTATCTCTTCTCATCACATTATCTTTTATCCTGTTTAATTCTCTATTAAATTATTTAATAGAAGTTTTAAATTTTGGCATCTCGAATTTGATGAGTCATCCAATGACTTCAGCAAATAATTTCCGATATCTCCATGATCATCTACATGTATTATGGCGGTCACAAGTCTATGTAAATCATCCTGCCCTTTAATATTTACTACAGGTCACTTCAAACTCTTAAAAAGAAAACCTGTGGAAAATTCAAGGCTTTCACCAGTATTTTTGTGAATTTTCAGGATCTTCTCAGGGGCTTCCCCATATTGGCAATGTGGCTGGTCTAATTTTTCAACTTCAAAATGTTGTTATTCATTTGGATATCTAGCAAGGTCAGGGTTGGTAATTGAAAAACTCCTAAATATAGGGCAACCCCCTTGGGTCCCCTCCCACTGTGGGAGCTTTTCTGTTCTCTCAATAAATCCTGTTTTTTTAAAAAAACAAGCAAACTCCTAAATATATAATCTTTAACATCATCCTAAGAAACTGATGGGAGCTGTCAGATTTTAGTGGTCTTAACTATTTCCAATATTTATGCCTTGGAAAAATGCTGGCTGATTTTGTAGGCTTAGGCCAACTGTGATTTGTATAGTTTTCTTCTCTGTCAATGAAAAACCAATACCTCTTTCACAAGAGTATTAAACTGGCTAATGTTTGGGGAAAGTTCTCCAGAAATGAAAATTAGGGCAATGCTTGTCATTCTTCTTTCTCAGACTATGTCCATTTCAGGGAAACAACATTAAGAAATTTAGGGTCCTTTTTGCATGGTAAAGTGATATGAGTCCATTTCTTTCCTTTTTTTTTTTTTTAAAGAAACATTTGACTGGCTCTTTTCAGGCATTATAGGGAATTTTAGCTTCCTGATACTCATTGACTTTAATTGACATCTTTTAGGTCTGTAAATCCATGAGTTAATCGAGTGGGAATGATTTTTGAGTAGCTCCACTACACTAGTTTACTTTGAACAGCACATCATGATTATATTTTCACAAAGCCCTGAAATAACATTTTGCTTCTTTGTGGGTATAGGAGATAAATACCCTTTATCTTTCATTCTCATGGAATCCATTTCAGCTGCACTAATGTGCATTAAGAAGTTTCTAAGGCGGTGGGAAATGTCAGTAAGAATGAAATTAATTGGGTGGTCATCCCTGAAGGTACATATTTAGGGGCTGGTTCTCAGAATTGTCACTTCATCGGCTTGCTTAAAAAATAGAGGATTTACTTACTGCTCGGCTTGAGTCAAAAGTAATTTCTTTCCCTCAGGATCCCCTTCCTTGACAGGAATGATTTTAAGCCAGCTTTCCTATTAACTTACTCTCATTCTACTGTGACCAAACATGTCTAGATTCTCATTCTCTGTCTTTTAAAAAAATATGTAAAAATAATAAAATGTCTATATAAATTATGGTCTTGCCCAGAATTTCTGTTTGCAAAAGCATTATCTATAGCACAGAATGAGAGTGATATAATCTGCAGGATATTAGTAAGAAAGCAATAAATACACTATGGTTTTTCTACTCCACAGTCCCTAGACTATTTTTAAGAGTTGATAAGGGGCCGGGTGCGGTGACTTAAGCCTGTAATCCCAGCACTTTGGGAGGCCGAGGCAAGAGGATTGCCTGAGCCCAAGGGTTTGAGATCAGCTTGGGTAACTTGGCGAGACCTCGTTTCTACAATAAATTAAAAAAAAAAAAAACCGGTTATGGTAGCGCATGCCTGTAGTTCCAGCTACTTGGAAGGCTGAGGCGGAAGGAAGGATCACCTGAGTCCAATAGGTCGAGGCTGTGGTGGCCATGAGTGTGCCACTGCATTCCATTCTGGGCAACAGAGTGAGACTTTGACTCAAAAAAAAAAAAAAAGAGTTGATAAGGAAAATGTATAACAGCCTGTTCTACATTTATTGTATATGGTCCAAAGAAATTGGGGTACTGATGTTTTTTTTCTTCAGATTATTGTATTTTAGTATTACATTCCTTGTATGTATTCCATTATCTGGTATAATTTCATCCCCATTATTTTGGGATTTGAAATTTATATGAGCCTTCTCCCTACCTTATCCACTAAATCCTAAAGACACAGTGAGAAGAATTTAAAGCACTTGAATGATATTGTTTATTAAAGTGGATGTATACATAGCAATAAATTCATTTTTTAAAATAAATTTTTAGTTTAAAGATGTAGGGTACAATTCAGGGTTAGCTATACAAATGTTCATTATGCAGGTACCCTTGTTGATGAGGTGTGCCTTCCCCCGGTAGATTCCCACTACTGCCAATCCTTTTCTTATAGTATTATGATAATTGTTCAAGGTCCACTTATGAGTGAGAGCATATGGTACTCTGTTCTTTGTTTCTGTAATAGATAACTCAGTATTATAGACTCTAAGTCCATTCAAGTTGCTGTGAAGTTCATGATTTTGTCTTTCTTTATGGCTGTGTAATAGTCCATTGTGTATATGTACCATGTTTTTTTATCCAGTCCTTTAATAAATTTATTTTAATGGATTTAGTGGTATTCTGCTTAGCATGTACCATTGGGACAGCAGTCTAAGCCCACGAGAAACATAAAATCTTGTTGAGAGATAAGTTGTGCAAATACAAGTGCCTTAAAGGGCCAGTCAGTTAATAAATGGCTGACCTAGATGGGTGTAAACCATAGGGAGTGGTGGGGACTGTGGAAAACTAGTGATTGCACACTCTACTTAAAGGAATTCCAGTTTAGTAATTTCTCAAACCATTGTGTTAGGCAAACAAAATAATTTTTTGGGAAAATTCAGTCTATTGGGTAGTACTTAGTCTGTGTTCTAGTTACCTATTGCTGTCCCCAAATTTAGTGTTAGAACAACAAGTATTATTTATTTTTATCTCTTGAGATTCTGGGGGTCATTAGGCTCAGCTGTGTGGGTTTTGCTCATGGTCTTTCATGTAGTTATGGTCAGACAGTGGCTGGGGCTAGAGTCATATAGAAGGCTGCCTATCCCATATGTCTAGTGATTGATGCTGGCTGTTGGCTAAAACACCTACATGTGGCCTGTTCCTGTATGTTGGGTTTCTTTACAACATGTTGGTTGATTAAGAAACTTTGAAGAGCAACTTTCCTGAGAAAGAAAGAGGGAAGGAAGGAGGTGGAAGTTGTGCTTATATGCATTGGGGGAGGTTGTATCACCTTTAATTACCTAGCCTTGGAAACCACACTGTGTCATTTCTGCTGCATTTTATTCCTTAAAAGCGAGTCGCTAAGGCTAGCCCATAATCAAGAAGAGAGGAATTTAGACTCTATTTCTTAATGGGAGGAGGTCAAAAGAATTGGCACACACACATGAAGACTAGTACATGTAGTCTTTCATTAGAGAATAATAAATTGTAAAATAAACTTGAATATAATACGAGAGATATACAAAATGTTTAACAGCTGGTTCAGCATGGGTACTGAATAAACAGAAGAAACAACAACATCAACAACTGGTAGGCTCTACTGGTGCAGCTGCTTAATATCAGCTCTGGGTAAAGTCAAGACTCCAGACGTGCCTTGGAGTCAAAAGAGCTTCGGGAGGTCAGGAATGGTAAGACCATGTGTTTGAAATGAGATATTTTAGTTATTATTATTTATTTTATTTTAAAGATGTGGGATACAATTCAAGGTTAGGTAAACAAACGTTGATTATGCAGGTACCCTTGCTGATGAGATGTGCCTCTCCCTCCCCTAGCAGTTTCATTCAACTGCTGTTTTAGTTTTGTTGAAGCCTCTGAAGCCCCATCAACGTCTAGTTTCAGTGATTAGTTGTTTGATTTCTTTGCTTTGTCCACTTTTGTCTATCAGCAGTTAGAAACATCTTTCCTGCATGGCCCTTATTCTTTGCTAAAGAGAGGGTAGTTGGGAGGGATGGAACAAGAGGGGACAAGTTCTAGGAATACACTTTATCTTTTGTATATATTATGATTCCATCCAAAGTTATGTAGAAACCAAGTTGAGAGGCACCTGGATCCTCTCCTCTACACATGCTGAGCTCTTTGGGTAGTGTATTCATTTCCTATTGCTACTGTAACAAATTACCATAACCAGACCTACTTAAAACTACACAGATTTATTACCTCACAGTTCTGTAGGTTGGAAGTCTAGGGTGGCTTGACTCGTTTCTTTGCTTTGGGTTTCATAAGGCTGAAATGAAGGTGTCCGTTCTTATGAGGAGGCTCTGGGAAGAATCCCCTTCCAAGCTCATTCACATTGTTTGTTGAATTCAGTTCCTTGTGGTTGTAGGACTAAGGTCTTTATTTCCTTGCTGGTTGTTGCCTGGGAGCCACACTTTGCTCCCAAAGACCCTTCTCTGGTCCTTGTACATTGCTCCTACATCTTACAACCAGCACCAGCATGTCAAATCCTTCTCTTGGAATCTCCCTGAATCTTGTTCTGCAGTATCTCTTCTGACTTCCCCCCCTGTTTCTCTCTGATTCCAGCCAACGAAGGTTGTCGACTTTTAAGGGCTCATGTGGTTAGACTGAGCCTACCTGGATGATCCAGGATGATTTCCCTGTTTTAAGATCTCTAACCTTAATTAAATATGAAAAGTCCTTTTTGCTATGTAACATAACAGCTTCACAGGATCCAGGGATTAGCACGTGGCCATAATTCTACTTACTACAGGTAGCAATGTTAGGTCAATAGGGGTATTTTCCCTCCATTTGTTTCCTCAGGAAAGTAGGTTAGCCGGCAAGTTTGTGTTCAACAACTAGGACTTGAAATACTTGAAGGAAAATAATATACACTTATGAAAATAAGTCTAGGGTTCAATTTGAAAAAACACCTCCAGTAATGTCTCTAGTAATAATGCAATGCTTAGGAGAACTAGTTTGAAGTCAGACAGACCAGACCTTGTGCAAGTATATCTTATTGTCCCCATCTGTGAAATGGGCTAATGTTTATTATAGTTGCTATGGGGAAAAAAAACTTGTGCATAGAAAGTGCTTAAGATATAGTAAATGCTCAATGAATTTTAGCTAATAATGATAATAGAATGAGACATTCATAGACACTTTTTTTATAGTTGGGGAGAAAATATATGAGTGGACCAACTGGGACCAGTAGTTGAGTTTCCTATCTGTTGCATATTAGCCTGATATAAGTTAATTTATTAGTCTGACATAATCATTCTGTTAGACATAAATGAATAAATGATTATTCTGAAAGGGATTTGTACAAGTTTCTTTTTATTTTTCCTTTTAAGAGATGGGGTCTTGCTATATTGCCCAGGCTGGTCTCAAATTCCTGGGCTCAAGTGGTCCTCCCAAGTATCTGAGAATACAGGTGTGCACCACTGTGCTGGGCTTATGAGTTTGTTTTTGAGCAATTTAGCTTAAGACTAATTGCTTGGTTTTAATAATAAAGAGCAATGAGTGAAACTCACAACTAGCTAAATCAGGAGTTGATGCTAACAGCCTATGGACTAAATCTTGCCTGCTGCCTGTTTTTGTATGGCTCACGAGCTAAGAATGGTTTTTAGAGGTAAACGTTTGCAGTTGGTTTGATGATGGGGAAGCCCTAACTTTGAACCCCAATTTAGCAAAAAGTTATTCAACTCCCTCCAAATTCCATTTATAATACACACCTCTCATTAATAGGTGTGTATTATAAAAACTGTACTATATTATTATATTTTGAATTTCATTTTAAAATTGTGGAAAATTCATTCTTAAGAACCTACATAGTATCCTTGAATTTGTCTCTTTGCCTGCAAAGCCTAAAATGTTTATGATCTGACTCTTTACAGAAAAAAGGTGCCAACACCTGATCTAAGTAACGTATTGTGTATTTAAGATGAAGGTGTAGACTCTTCAAAGCTGAAAGGGACCCCTAAGATATCCTAATGCATTTCCTTGATTTTGCAGCTAAAACTGAACCCCAGAAAGGTAGATTACTGTCCCTATACAACCCAGCTAGTGAGAGAGGCAGGGCAAGTTGTTAAATCTTTTGGTGCTTAAATCAGTAAACTTTCCATTGGAGTGGGAAGTCCCTCTGTATAGCCTGGATGTACTTTTTTTTTCATAATTAATATTTTTTATTATGATTTTGTGGGGTACAGTTAAGGGTTAGGTGTACAATTACGTTTCATTCAGGCACCCTGTTGATAAGAGGTGTTTCCCCATCCCCAGACAGATATTTGCTACTATTAATTCCATCTGCCCCCCGGCCCCATAATTTCCCAGTACCGTCAATCATTTTCTTTCTTTTTTTTTTTTTATTAATCAATATTTTTTATTATGGTTTTGTGGGGTACAGTTAAAGGTTAGGTGTACAATTACGTTTCATTCAGGCACCCTGTTGATAAGAGG
>NW_007092319.1:0-648 GCF_000164805.1 Carlito syrichta
ATTCGAGCAACCAACAAACACATGAAGAAATGCTCAACCTCACTAATCATCAGGGAGATGTAAATCAAAACCACACTGTGATACCACCTAACTCCAGTCAGAATGGCAATTATCAACAACTCAAAAAATAACAGCTGCTGGAGAGGGTGTGGTGAAAAGGGAACACTTCTACACTGTTGGTGGGAGTGTAAGCTAGTGCAACCTCTGTGGAAAGCAGTGTGGCGATTCCTAAAAGCTCTAAAAATTGACCTTCCATATGACCCTGCAATCCCCCTACTGGGAATATACCCTGAAGAACACAAATCACTCTATAAAAAAGATACCTGCACACGTATGTTTATCGCAGCATTGTTCACAATAGCAAGAACCTGGAAACAACCATGCTGCCCATCAAAAGAGGACTGGATTAAAAAAATGTGGTACATATACACGATGGAATACTACGCAGTCATAAAAAAGAACAAAATCATGAATTTCGCTGCAACCTGGATGGAACTAGAGTCTATAATACTGAGTGACCTCTCACAGAAACAAAGATCCGAATATCACATGTTCTCACTCATATAATGGACCTTGAACATCCATTCCAATACTATAAGAAAATGATTGATGGTACTGGGAAACTATGGGGGGGAGGGGGATGGAATT
>NW_007092320.1:0-1063 GCF_000164805.1 Carlito syrichta
CTTCCACAAATGACCTCCAACATTTTTGTCAGTATCATCAGAGAGAGAGAGAGAGTCAGAAAGCAGCAGTCTTGAGTACAGAAACTGGCATATGGAAGGCATAGTTGTTTCTCTCCTCTTAAACTCTGTGAGGTATTTTGTATTATTCAGAGCTGCAGCCTCAGCTCAGAATAGTAGTTGGTACTTCAAAGGTGGTCCACGTCAGTGGGAGGAATCATGTTTAATGAGGAAGAAACAGTGGCTTATGTAACAACATAGGTTATGGCCATGCATGTAAACAGAAGAGAATAGTTAAGGTCTAGAAGTCAATTTTATATGAAATAGATAAATAATTTAGACAACATTATTTGACCTAAATTCTTTAGATAAATGTCTGAATTTCTTAAAATTTGCCAAACGATTATTCCAAATAGTTCTGCTTTCAGTATCAATGCATTTTAAAATCATGTTATTTCTGAACACAATTGTCCAACTAACTTTACACCTACCATACAACTAACTCCCATTTGTAGAAACCTTAACACTGGCAAAGCACTCCCATACATGTTGTCTCTGAGCCTATATAATCACAAGTGGGCATGGACCATTCACTCACTGCTTCCTGAACACAAGCTTGGGAACAGGTCTGGTCCCATGATGAAAGCACCCATAGATCCTTCTGCATCTGAGAAGTCCATGGGTAGACCTAGATCCCACAGCCTCTGCGGATCTAGGTGATGATATCAGCACAAGATTTATGTTTCCATCCTCAAGCTGACCTTTGTCTGAGGTGGCTTCATTTGTGGTGGTTCTCTCAGTTTCTCCAAATTTACATTCAATAATATTAGTGGTAAGAGAGATTATTTCTAAGAACTGCAGCAGAAATGATGAGACTTGAGCTGAGGATAAAACAGCCCCACTCCAAACACATAATGGATTGTGAATGAGCTCTTCCACCAAAGAACAATTATAGTACAGAAGCAATCATGTGCAGTACACCTGGCTTGTCCCACCTCCCTCAAAAGGAACATGCCTTCCCCCTCATTTTGTAATTATACCTAGCACTTACTCATTCTCATTTATG
>NW_007092322.1:0-589 GCF_000164805.1 Carlito syrichta
AAGTCCTGGCTAGAGCAATCAGATAAGAGGAGGCAATCAGAGGTATTCAAATAGGAAAAGAGGAAGTCAAGTTATCTCTCTATGCCAATGATATGATTGTGTACCTCGAAAACCCAAGAGAATCTGTCAAAGGCCTCCTTACATTGATAAAAGCCTTTGGCAAAGTCTCAGGATACAAAATAAATGTACAAAAGACAATCACATTTCTCTACACCAATAATAAACAAACAGAAACCCAAATAAAAAACACAATTCACGATAGTCACAAAAAAAAATGAAATACCTTGGCAGCTTCCTAACCAGAGACGTGAAAGACCTTTACAATGAAAATTACAAAACACTGCTCAAAGAAATCAAAGCTGACACGAACAAGTGGAAAAATATCCCATGCTCATGGATCGGAAGAATCAACATTGTGAAGATGTCCATCTTACCTAAGGCAATCTACAAATTCAATGCAATACCCATTAAATTACCAACAACATTCTTCTCAGACCTAGAAAAAAACAACACAGGAATTCATATGGAAACACAAACGTCCAAGAATAGCCAGAACTATCCTCAGCATAAAAAAAAAAAAAAAAAAAAA
>NW_007092323.1:0-521 GCF_000164805.1 Carlito syrichta
GGGCGTGCGGGGAAGGCGCGGGGTTGGCGGAACCCCAGCGGGGACCGGGACGTCGGCGCCCGGCGAGGGTCAGCAGAGTCTTCACGTCCCCCTCCCGCATACACGGGTCCCCTCCCTCCCCTCAGCACCCGCGCTGCCCGGCCCGGAAGGTGCCCCGGGCTGCACCCCTCTCCCTGCAGAGAGAGCAGGCTCGGGCAGCCCCAGTCTTGGACGGCCTCCCCACACGCTCTGCCGCTTCGGGGGGAGGAGACGGGCGGAGACGCCTGGACGGCAACGGGACGCGCGGTCTCCTGCGAGGAGGGAGCAGAGGAGATGCCGGCTCCAGGGAGGCGCGGGCGTGGCTGAAAGTGCAGGTCACTGAGGACCCCTCCGCTGGAGGAGCGACGGAGGCTTCCATACACATCGTCAGTTTCCCCTTACGTTTCTTTCTTTCTTTCTTTTTTTTTTTTGAGTTGGAGTCTCACTCTGTCGCCCAGACTGGAGTGCAGTGGTCGCTCCCGGCCACCGCAGCCTCGACCTGG
>NW_007092324.1:0-1508 GCF_000164805.1 Carlito syrichta
AACCCTGCACACGAGTGTCTATCACAATTGTATTTATATTTGTCTAAACTAGAAGCAACCAAGATACACTTTAACATGTACATAGACAAAGCTGTGGTAAATCCATACAACAAAATATTTTTCATCAATACAACTAAATGAACTATCAAGCCAAAAAAGAACATTGAGGAACTTAAATTAATATGAAAAGCTTGACTAATGTATGATTCCAGTTTTATGGCATTCTGAAAATAATAATACAGTGAGTAAACAGCTCAGTGGTTAATAAGGTTTTGGCATGAGTTGGGTGGTTGCAAGTTAAATAAGTATAACAAAAGAGACTTTTAGGGTGACCAAATTATTCTGTATGATAGTATAATGATGAATTCAGAACACCATCACAGAAACAAACACCAGAATAATTTATGATCAAATATCTGTAGTTGACAAACAAAGTTCACAACTTTAACTCTACTCCTTGTCAGCTAAGCACCAAAATGGATTTTCTCAAACCATACTCAACCTCCAAATAAAAACAATATCAAGGTCATATTTCTGCCTAGCATGATACAATATCTTGTGTGCAACCAAAACACACTAACTCCTTTCTCATAAGAAGATATAAAGTCCTTGAATGATGTTTAGTCTTGTCCTTGATAGCCTATAACCTAAACAGACTATAAAGTCAAAGCTTCTTATACTACATCATAAAGAAACAAGACAGAGGAGAGAACAAAGATGTTATACAGTGTGCACACACATGCATATGCTTACACACATGTATGCACACATATGAATTCAGGAACAAGATAAGGAGGAGATATTTGTGATGGTTATAGACCTCACTTTTGTAATCTATCACATGGCCATAGCTGATATTTAAAACTACCTTCTTCCACTACCCACTCCATATTCTTTTGACTTAATCAAGTACTTCAACTGGTCATGATTCTTTACCTGATAGGATGATATAAACCATGATTCCAGAAGTGTCTGGAACATTAGAGTTCTATCTGAGTAAGATTGTTGTAATTTTCCATGAACTTCAATCACAATGCAATACTGGGAGGCATTCAAAGGCACGGTCCTCAAACCCTGAGCCATGGACAGGGCTTGTTAGGAACCAGACCACACAGCAGGAGGTGAGCAGCAGTGAAGCAAACAAAGCTTTGTTTGCATTTACAGTGGCTCCCCATTGCTTGCATTACCTCCTGAGATCCATCTGCTGTCAGATCAGCTGAGGCATTAGATTCTCTCAGAAGCACAAAATCTATTGTGAACTGAACATGTGAGGGATCTAGATTATGTGCTACAAATTATAATCTGAGGTGGAGCTGAGGCAGTGACGCTAGTGCTGGGGAGCAGCTGCAAATACAGATTGACCTTAGCAGTGAGATTTTGACTGAACATCCCCTTCTACTCCATGAAAAAATTGTCTTCCAAGAAACTGGTCTCTGATGCCAAAAAGACTGTGGACTGCTGCTCTAAAGGATCTCTTATTTAAAACAAACTCATCCTTAAATCTATTG
>NW_007092325.1:0-767 GCF_000164805.1 Carlito syrichta
TCCTTGTCTCAGAGGCGACCTTCTGAATAGGCCTTCATAGGCCTCAGCTGTGTGGTTATAGATGTTGGCTCCCAACAGAGTTGCCTCTTGGCTGGGTAAAGTCTCCGGGATGTTAGATGATACTCTGAAGTCTTGATTTTCAGTAATGTCTCTTGCTGCCCTGGACCATTTGATTATGGGATAGGGGAGAAGAATAAGAAGGAGTTTTGAATTTGGGGGATAAAACTTCAGAGATAAGTCAGTACTAGCAGCTGCCACTAGTGAGAAAGCTAATTTGCTCTCCTTCCCGTAGTTTCAGTCATGAAGAAGGATGGGGGGAAGTCAGAAGAGGGATGGGAGGAGGAACCACAACTTCTATCAAGCAGACTGGATAGGCAAGTGGAGAATGCTTGGAGGTGGAAATGTTAGATCTTGCAAGATCCAGTCCTTGGAATAAAAAAGGCTGTCTGTGTCAAAAAATAAAAATAAAAATAACTGAAAGAGACGGGGATCACTCTGTCACCCAGGCTGGAATACAATGACACAATGGTAGCTCACTGCAGTCTCAAACTCCCAGGCTCAAGTGACCCTTCTGCCTCAGTCTAACCATGTTCGGCTATTTTATTTTATTTTTTGTAGAGATGGGGTCTCGCTATGTTGCCCAGGCTGGCCTAAAGCAATCCTCCTGCCTACGCCCTCCCAAAGTGCCGGAATTACAGGCATGAGGCTCCGCACCCCTTGTGAGAAGTTGCAAACTACCAAATTAACCTTATATCTGAGAACATCTT
>NW_007092326.1:0-369 GCF_000164805.1 Carlito syrichta
TTCGATGGAGTGTTCTGTAGGTATCAATTAAGTCCATTTGGTCCAAAGTTACATTGAGGTTCCGGATCTCCTTGCTGATTTTTTGTCCTGATGATCTGTCTAGGGTTGTGAGTGGGGTATTGAAGTCCCCAGTTATGATAGTGTTAGAGCCAATATCTTTCTTTAGTTTTCCAAGAAGCTGCTTTATGAAAGTTGGCGCACCTATGTTGGGTGCATATATATTTAGAATAGATATTTCTTGTTGATGGATTGAGCCTTTTATCATTATGTAGTGGCCTTCTGTGTCTTTCTTGATTTTTAATAGTTTGAAGGGTATTTTGTCTGAAATTAAGATGGCTACTCCTGCTTTCTTTTGTATTCCGTTCGCCT
>NW_007092327.1:0-689 GCF_000164805.1 Carlito syrichta
TAGACATTTCAGAATTATAGAAATGCCATATAAGTTTGGAGCCTATATAAAAAAAGAAAAACTCCACTTGCAGAGAATAAAATACAACATAATAAATTTTATAAAGAAATTTTGAAGCCTATGTCAAAAACACATATAAGTATAATCCAAAGAATATTAAGCATCTTTTATATTTGACAATGCTTTTTGTATGATTTCAATATACCAATAAGACAAATATGTCTCTTTTGAACTTTAAGTAAACCAAATATGTAAGTTTAGTGAGGCCATAAAGACTGAATTTAAAACATGGAATTTTGTTATTGGGAAGTTTGTCAAATATTGAAGATGTTAAAACATTTGATATCACAAAATAGTATCACATGTCATGTAAATTATGCCATTCATTTAGTCAACATGATAATTCAAAGACTTTTAGAAAGCAAAAATATTCATTCCTTGGTAGAGGAGATTCATTGTCTTAAACAGTATGAAGTAAGAAAGATTTTGTAAGGGTGACAGAATTTGTCTTTCTTCCCCCTAATCCCTTTTGTTTTTGCAGTTTATTCAGAAGGTAAACAAAAATCTTTAAAATCTTTCATTATGTCTTGAAATTACATGAATAGCTTGCTCAAAAGAGAAAATGAAATTCTAATTTTGCATGAGTGTATTATTCTAACATACAGGCCGAAATTCTGGCCAAAGAATCA
>NW_007092328.1:0-721 GCF_000164805.1 Carlito syrichta
ACTATCTATCTAACTATCCAGCATGCTGGCTTGTCAGCTGACATAATTAGCTAAATTAAATAGCTAGCCAGCTGACTAGCAAGCTAATTTAATTGCCTAGCTACCTAGCTAGTCAGCAGGTTAGCCAACTGACTTAACTAGCTGACTTAACGAGGTAGCCAGCTGGATAGCCAGCACACTTAACTAGCAAGCTACCTAGCTTGACACCTGGATAGCCAGCTGAATAACTAGCTGCCATAAGTAGATGCCTGATGGCTAGCCACCTGACTTAACTAGCTACCTACATACATAGCCTGCTGGATTGCCATCTGACTTAACTACCTTACTACCTAGATAACCTGCATGCCAGCCAGCTGACTTAACTAGTTGACTTAACTAGCTAGCCAGCTGGCTAGCCAGCTGACTTAACTAACTGAATTAACTAGCTAGCCAGTTGACTTTACTAGCTGACTTAACTAGCTAGATCCCTAGCTAGCCAGCTGATTTAAATAGCTGTTTTCCCTAGCTAGCTACCTAGCTAGCTCTCATACAGCTAGCTGACTTAACTAGCTGATTTAACTTCCTAGATAGCTGATGTATCTAGCTGACTTAACTAGCTAACTTGCTAGCTAGTCATCTGACTTAACTAGCTGAAATAACCAGTAAGCCAGCTGGCTGCCCCTCTGACCTAATGAGCTTTTTAAATAGCGAGAAAGCAGGCTAGACAACTGACTTAACATGC
>NW_007092329.1:0-795 GCF_000164805.1 Carlito syrichta
AAAATATAGTGAACGTGAGACAGTGATGTATAAAATACAATGAACATGAGGTAGGGATATATAAAAGATACAACGAACGTGAGGTAGGAATTCATACAGTCTCTCACTATGACCCACTGCTCCCATCATTCCATTGAACTAAAAAAGACAGACACAGATAACAGAGCTTAAAGTCTGTATATATGTGTATATATATATATATATACATATATATATATTTTTATTTTGACACTCTGGTATAAGACCAATTATGCTGTTGGCCACTGGAACTTGGAGGGAGTGTGAGGACACCTTTGGGTGCTGATATATTCTGTTGCCTCATCTGGGTCTGCTCGCAGGGGTGTGTCTACTTTGGGAGAATCAATCAAGCCATGCACTTATGATGTATGCACTTTTTATGAGTATGCTAGACTTCACAAAAATAGAATTTGAAATATCAGGGAAAACCTTCAAAAAGAAGAGCAACACAGGAGACGTGACTTTGTCAAATTTAAAAATATCACAAGCTGGGCATGGTGGCTCATGCCTATAGTCCCAGCACTTTGGGAGGCTGAGGTGACAGGATTACCCAAGTTCACAGGTTCAAGACCAGTCTGGGCAACTCGGTAAGACCTCACCTCTACAATAAATCAAAAAATTAGCCAGGTGTGGTGGCTCACGCCTGTAGTTTCAGCTACTTGGAAGGCTGAGGTGGAAGGCACGCCAGAGCCCAGCAGGTCATGGTTGCAGTGGCCATGAGTGTGCCACTGCCCTCCAGCCTAGGCAATAGAGTGAGACTCCAATTTAAAAAAATAC
>NW_007092330.1:0-912 GCF_000164805.1 Carlito syrichta
CAGTGCATTGCATTTAGCTGAATATGTGCACAAAAGACTCACTGGACGTAGATTTTATCACTCAGACTACTCAAAATTATATGCAAACTACTGAAAAAGAAAAACATGCAGGCGTCAAGTTTTCTTTTTTTAAATCTTCCTTACCGATAGATAAAAGTCACAAAAGGCAAACACTTGAGGCTATCGTGCTCATTAAATTTTAAAATTCCATTTCTGCATTTTCTATTTGTGCAAATAAAATCTGAAATAAGCAAAGCACGTGGGTACATTTTCAAATTCATGCTCGTATTAATAAAGCAAAATTCAAATTACCCATACACATATTATGGTATCGTCTTCATTAATTTTGTGGTAGGCTGGTTGAATAATTTTACCATGACAGAGAACAGGTTCTAAGGAATCCAAAATGTCTATCTTCCTCTTGGAGAGTAGGGAAATTTGAATAAAGAATACACATGAACACACTTAGCATTTATTCAAGACTCCAGTCCTAGTCCCAGATATCCGATAACTTACTGTCTTTATAAACTGGGTAAGTCACAAGAACTCTGGTGACAAACATTCATCTATAAAAGGAATACGGTTGATTTAGGTCAAGATTTCTCAAACTATAGGCTGTGGACACTTGAGGATGTATGATCATGTTCTTGGAAGCCTGAGAATGTTACAGGATATCTTGCTTAGAATACGATATAAATATGACTATATTCTGATAATTTTGTTGATAATTTTTACCACTGGTTCTTTTTTTTTTTTTTTGAGTTGGAGTCTCACTCTGTCACCCAGACTGGAGTGCCACTGTAGACTTGACCTGCTAGTCTCCAGCGATCCTTCCGCCTCAGCCTTCCAAGTAGCTGGAACTAGAGGTGCACGCTACCACGCCCGGCTAATTTTTGGTTTATTGTAGAGGTG
>NW_007092331.1:0-381 GCF_000164805.1 Carlito syrichta
AGAGACCACTCAGAGGCAGTTCTTCTGGGAACAGTCTGATCAGGACTGAAGCCAATTTTATTCAAACCTTTTCCAACTTATATACTATTTTCTATACCCTCCAGCAGTGTGATAATCACTTGCTGGGGGCATACAAGTTCCGTGCTTTACAAACCATGCATCACAAGACCATCACAAGACTTGCAAATTTTGAGCAAACAATTCGAACTCCATGATGCCTGACGTACTTCACAAAACTCACATCAAGGTCACAGGTGCACAATTTCAATTGTTCAAAAATGTCTTCCATAGTGTTCAATAAATCATTCATATTATACTCTTTGTTCTAAACTCTGATTAATACAAAAAACTTTTCTGAGTTAACTCTAGGTTCAATCCAAG
>NW_007092332.1:0-486 GCF_000164805.1 Carlito syrichta
CTAAATACCTATGTCTTATGAAGTAACTTAGACAAGGGGGATCTCATCAAATAATATACTTCTGCAAAACAAAAGAAACCGTCAGAAGAGCAGGGATACAGCCAACAGAATGGGAAAAACGATTCTCCTCCTCTATATCTGTAAAGAGGAATAACATCTAGGATCCACAAGAAACTCAAGCACTCAGAAATATCAGACAAATATTCCCTTTGAAAAGTGTGCCAAATACGTGATTGGACACATTTCAAAAGAAGAGATACGGGCAGCCAGCAGACACACGAAAATTGCTCAGTATCACTCACCATCAGATAAATGCAAATGAAACCACTTTCAAATACCACATACCCCCTGTAAGAGTGGCCATCATTAATAAAACAAATAATAACAGATGTAGTTCAGGATTTGGCAAAAATAAATGCTTCTACACTGCATGTGTACTGAAAAGTAGAGCAACATCTTTGGAAAACAGTGTGATGGTTTGTCAAG
>NW_007092333.1:0-853 GCF_000164805.1 Carlito syrichta
GGCCTCCTCTGTCCTTCCTCCCCATGGTGTTCTGATTTCAGATGCATCTCTTTCTTTCTTGACTTGCCAGGGAGTGATTTGTGTTCTGAGAGAGAGCCTCAGCCTGGGCTGGCTGGTTTTGATAGATGCCTGAGTCCTCTGCCAGCAACTTTTGACTTTTTGGCAAGGACTATTCCATGAAATTGACCGAACCACGAAGAGACCTGAGATGGTTGTTCTTCTTCTCCACCCCATGTGCCTTCCTCTTTGAGGCAGGGCAGAGTGTTTTGCACAGCAGGAGCTGCTGGTCTCCTTGCAGTAGCCTGAGCCCCAGGCCTAAGAACAACAGCATGGCCCACGCTTAGCTCTTCCATTAAAAATCACTGCTGGAAAGACACTGACTGGGGTTGGGTTTGTACACAATGCCCCCTCCACGCACATCTATTCAGCACACACTGAGCAGGATATGCTACCAGGTCTGAAAGGCGGTGGTGCGCAGCGAGACTCAACACACTTTGAGGCCAAGAGATTTATTAGAGCAGCGGCTACAGAAAGAGGGAAGAGGGTCTGTAACCGCCTGGTAAGGGAGGGAGAGTGAGAGGGTGACAGCGAGAGAAGTCTGTATTTATCAGTTAGGGAGGGGGTGGCCAGTGCTGTATTAGGGTCTTTATTGGAGGGGGCTATGAGGTAGTATTCCTATAGGGAGATAATATTTGTGTATAGGTTTAAGTTTCACATGCACGGGAAAAGCAGGAGCTTAGGGCCTTTGTTGTCTTTGTTTGGTTCCATATAGTGTTTAGCGCCATCTCGGAGACACCCTTCTGACTGTTTCCTGCATCTTTCAAGGTCCATGGAGAGGAAACAAACCAAACAC
>NW_007092334.1:0-551 GCF_000164805.1 Carlito syrichta
CTACAGGGTCACATGGTAGGTCAATTTCTTGTCCCTTTAGAAACCACCACACTGAATTCCAAAGATGTTGCTGTACTTTTCGGTCCACATGCAGTGTGGAAGCATGTTTTCCCCCAAATCTTTTCCAGCATGTGTTATTGTTTGTGTTATTAATGAAGGCCATTCTTACAGGGGTTAAGTGGTAGTTCAATGTGGTTTTCCTTTGCATTTCTTTGATGATGAGTGAGGCTGAGCACGTTTTCATGTGTCTCCTGGCTTCCCACATCTCTTGTATGAGAAGTGTGCAATCATGTATTTGTCCCACTTTTTAACGGGATTGTTTTTGTTTTTTTCTGAGTGTTTGATTTTCTTGTAGCTCATAGATGTTATGGTTTTGACAGATACATAGCTGGAGAATAGTTTTTCCCATTCTGGGGCTGTCTGCATACTATTTTGATGGTTTCTTGTATTTTGCTGAAGTTAATTCGTTTGGTAAGATCCCACTTGTCTAACATTCTTTTTAAGTTATGGGTATTGAGGGATCTGAAGAGAGTAGCTCCCGGTTCCAGTTT
>NW_007092334.1:571-8263 GCF_000164805.1 Carlito syrichta
AAACGGCTAATTTTTCAATTAAAACATGTAAGCAAAGTCAGGAAAACAAGCATGTCAGATTGCCATTCTTGACATCAGCCTCAGTACTTTGACATCATATTGGGCGGGACCTTGACTAGTTCGCAAGCCTTCAGTATCAAGGATTTATGTGCAGTGCTCTGAAAAAAGCGGAAGACATGGTGGATTTTCATTCCCAAGAATTGAAGGAAGCAAGGTGTTCACACCTACCCAAAAACGTCTCCAGGGGTAATTGGCCATTCAAGAATCCACTGGGCAATGTAGTCTTTTTGTTTTCAAGCAGAAGTTATTGAGAGGATAGAAGATCTCCCACAGTGGGAGGTCCCTGAGGGGGTTCCCCACGATGTTGTCTTTTATTACTATTATTACAGAGACTTGTTGGAGTTTGGTTATAGCAGAAGCTAATAATATTTCATCACTTTCTTTGGTTTCAACACTTCTGGATGTTTTTCATATTATTTTCCAGCCTTTGAGCCATTTGTCTGTCAGGATTTGAACATTGCTTCACTAACATCAAAGTTAGTTTTCTAGAAATTTCAATTATCTAAATTTTTATATGAATGGGGAGCCGAAATACTTCTTTATAAATTCTCCATGTTATTTTGGTTTATACGCATAGGGCTCCCAATTGTCTCTTTTTGTGTGTGTGCATGATTTTCAAGGCTTGTTGATAAAAAGTATCAGATTAATCTGAGTCATTGTTGCAGAGTACACAATTATGTCTTCGGTACAGAAAATCCTTGGGGATTCAGTGGAAATACACTTTGAAAAATAGAAATTGATTTAAAATACATGAGAAATGCGATTTTATATTTCCTTCAGATAGGTAGGGGAAACTTTGGAGTAGGGATTGCATATCTGTAAGTTTAAATTAAAATTCACTAGCAGAAAATACAGCGTGTCCCAACAATATGGACAAGAGTTTTAAGAAAGGAAAAAGATATGTTAAATTATTATACAGTTTTTCTTCTGAAATTGTTAAGATTTATTATGCAATCTGTCTTCTGAATAGCCACATAGGTACTCTGATCCTCAATGTTAAGTTGACTTAGGATGATACACGTCTGGAATCTCAACATGTTTCACTTTGTGCAGAATAAAACATTTAGCATTTACGTGAGAAATGTAGTAGTGTCAAAGTTGAAACCAAATGTACAATGTATTCTAATGTATTAATAGGAAAGGAAATTATCATGGGAGTAGTGCACCCGTCTTCGAAATCAATCCCTTCAAAAAGAACATTTCTGTACCCAACCCTGGATTGTAACTATCTTTAGATTTAAAAAGTTAAAAAAATTAGAAGAAAACAAATAAAGTCCGTTGCACGTTTTACAGCTTTTATTTATGTATTTATTTTATTTTAATTTTTGCACAATATGGGGTACAATTCTGAGTTCGATATTCAAACATTGATTATGCAGGGTCCCTGGATGGTGAGGTATGCCCCTCCCTCCCTTAAAAATATAAATCCACAACCAATCCCACCCCTACCCCAAAACAGTTTTCTACTACTGCCAATCACTTTCTTCTAGCACTCTGATCAAGTTCAGCTCATGAGGGAGAACGTATGGAATTCTATTCTTTGTTTCCGTGATAATTCACTGAGAATGACCTAGTTCATATCCATCAAGCTTTTTGCAAAATCCTTATACCTGTCACTTTTCATGAAAGCATAATATTCCATTTTGTGTATGTTCCACATTTATTTTATCCATTCCAGCTCTGAAGTGCAACATGGTTGATATCATGTTTTTTTCAAATGTGATTAGAGCTGCAATAAACATGCTTGTGCAGGTATCTTTTTGTAAAAGATCTGAGTTCCTCCTGGTTTATTCCCTACAGGGGAATTACAGGGTCACATGGTAGGTCAATTTCTGGCCCCTTTAGAAACCACCACACTGATTTCCAAAGATGTTGCTGTACTTTTCGGCCCACATGCAGTGTGGAAGCATTTTTTTCCCCAAATCTTTTCCAGCATCTGTTATTGTTTGTGTTATTAATGAAGGCCATTTTTACAGGGGTTAAGTGGTAGTTCAATGTGGTTTTCCTTTGCATCTCTTTGATGATGAGTGAGACTGTGCACGTTTTCATGTGTCTACTGGCTTCCCACATCTCTTGTATGAGAAGTGTGCAATCATGTATTTTTCCCACTTTTTAACGGGTATGTTTTTGATTTTTTCTGAGTGTTTGATTTTCTTGTAGCTCATAGATGTTATGACTTTGTCAGATATATAGCTGGAGAATAGTTTTTCCCATTCTGGGGCTGTCTGCATACTATTTTGATAGTTTCTTGTATTTTGCCAAAGTTAATTCGTTTGTTACGATCCCACTTGTCTAACATTCTTTTTTAGTTATTTGTATTGAGGGATCTGAAGAGAGTAGCTCCCGGTTCCAGTTCTCATAAAGGAGTCTCCTGGGTGTCTATGATGATTATAATTTGGTGTTTTACGTTTAGGTCTTTGGTCCATTCAGAGTTAATGTGTATGGTGATAGTTAGGGGTCCTGTTTGAATCTTGTTCATGTAGTCAGAGTTTTCCCAGCAACGTGTACTGAATATGTTCTCCATTCCCCAGCAGGTCCTGGGGGTTCTTTCAAAGGTGAGTTGGGTGAGAATTTGAGGATTTCACTCTCTGTCCTGACCCATTAGCCTATGGACCTTTTCCAGTACCAATACCAGGCTGTTTTGATTATTGTAAACTTATACTAAAGTTTCAAATGTGGAAAGTGATAGTTCCTGCTTTGTATCTTTTGATAAGGATTCTTTAGGCTCTTCATGATTGTTTTAAATTTCATATGAATTCACTATTGTAATTTCCAGGTCTGAGAAGATTGATGTTAACTTATTGGTTTTTTCCCTGTATCACTCGTTTGCCTAAACGGCTAATTTTTCAATTAAAAGATGTAGGCAAAGTCAGGAAAACAAGCATGTCAGATTGCCATTCATGACATCAGCCTCAGAACCTTGACATTATAATTGGCGGGACCTTGACTACTGCGCAAGCCTTCAGTATCAAGGATTTATGTACAGTACTCTGACAAAAGCGGAAGACATGGTGGATTTTCATTCCCAAGAATTGAAGGAAGCAAGGTGTTCACACCTATCCAAAAACGTCTCCAGGGGTAAGTGGCCATTCAAGGATCCACTGGGGAATACACTCTTTTTGTTTTCACGCAGAAGTTATTGAGAGGACAGAAGAGCTCCCACAGTTGGAGGTCCCTGAGGGGTTCCCCACGATGTAGTCTTTTATTACTATGGTCACAGAGACTAGTTGGAGTTTGGTCATAGCACTAGCAAATAATATTTCATCACTTTCTTTAGTTTAGACTCTTCTGGATGTTTTTCATATTATTTTCCAGCCTTTACACCGTTTGTCTCTCAGGATTTGAACATTACTTCACTAACATCAAAGTCAGTTTTCTCGAATTTTCAATTATCTAAATTTTTATATGAATGAGGAGCCCAAACTATTCTTTATAAATCTCCATGTTATTTTGATTTCTAAACACATGGCTCCCAATGGTCTCTTTTTGTGTGTGTGCATGATTTTCAAGGCTTGTTGGTAAAAAGTATCAGATTAATCTGAGACTTTGTTGCAGAGTACACCATTATGTCTTACGTAGAGAAAATCCTCGGGGATTCAGTGGAAATACACTTTGAAAAATAGAAATTGGTTTAAAATACAAGGGAAATATGATTTTATATTTCCTTCAAATAGGTATTGGAACCTTTGGAGTAGGGATTGCATATCTGTAAGTTTAAATTAAAATTCACTAGCAGAAAATACAGCGTGTCCCAAGAATATGGACAAAAGTTTTAAGAAAGGAAAAAGATATATTAAATTATTATACAGTTTTTCTTCTGAAATTGTTAAGATTTATTATGCATTCTGTCTTCTGAATAGCCACATAGGTACTCTGATCCTCAATGTTAAGTTGACTTAGGATGATACACGTCTGGAATCTCAACATGTTTCAATTTGTGCAGAATAAAGCATTCAGCATTTATGTGAGAAATGTAGTAGTGTCAAAGTTGAAACCAAATGAACAATGGATTCTAACGTATTAATAGGAAAGGAAGTTATAATGGGAGTCGTGCGCCCTTCTTAGAAAACAGTCCCTTCAAAATGAACATTTCTATCCCCAACCCTGGATTGTAACTATCTTTAGATTAAAACAGTTAAAAAAAATGGAAGAAAACAAATAAAGTCAGTTGCACGTTTTACAGTTTTATGTATGTTTTTATTTTATTTAAATTGTTGCACAATATTGGGTGCCATTCAGAGTTAGATATTCAAACACTGATTATGCATGGTCCCTGGATGGTTAGGTATGCCCCTCCCTCCCTTAACAATATAACTCCACAGCCAGGCCCACCCCTACCCCAAAACAGTTTTCTACTACTGCCAATCCCTTTCTTCTAGCACTCTAATTTTCAAGTTCAGCTCATGAGGGAAAACATTAGGAACTCTATTCTTTGTTTCCGTGATAATTCACTGAGAATGACCTAATTCATTTCCATCAAGCTTTCTGCAAAATCCTTATACCTGGCACTTTTCATGCATGCATAATATTCCATTTTGTGTATGTTCCACATTCATTTTATCCATTCCAGCTTTGAAGTGCAACCTGGTAGGTATCATGTTTTTTTCAAATGTGATTAGAGCTGCAATAAGCATGGTTGTGTTGATATCTTTTTGTAAAAGAGCTGAGTTCCTCCAGGTTTATTCCCTTCAGGGGAATTACAGGGTCACAGGGTAGGTAAATTTCTTGTCCCTTTAGAAACCGCAACACTGATTTCCAAAGATGTTGCTCTGTTTTTCAGTCCACATGCAGTGTAGAAGCATTTTTTCCCCCAAATCTTTTCCAGCATCTGTTATTGTTTGGGTTATTAATGAAGGTCATTCTTATAGGGGTTAAGTGGTAGTTCAATGTGGTTTTCCTTTGCATTTCTTTGATGATGAGTGAGGCTGAGCATGTTTTCATGTGTCTCCTGGCTTCCCACATCTCTTCTATGAGAAGTGTCCAATCATGTATTTTTGCCACGTTTTAATGGGATTGTTTGTCATTTTTCCTGAGTGTTTGATTTTCTTGTAGCTCATAGATGTTATGACTTTGTCAGATACATAGCTGGAGAACAGTTTGTCCCATTCTGTGGCTGTCTGCATACTATTTTGATGGTTTCTTGTATTTTGCAGAAGTTAATTCGTTTGTAACGATCACACTTTTCTAACATTCTATTTAAGTTATGGGTATTCAGGGATCTGAAGAGAGTAGCACCCGGTTCCAGTTTTCATAAAGGTGTCTCCTGTGTTTCTATGATGATTATAATTTGGTGTTTTACGTTTAGGTCTTTAATCCATTTAGAGTTAATGTGTATGGTGATAGTTGGGGGTCCTGTTTGAATCTTGTTCATGTAGTCAGTCTTTTCCCAGCAACATGTACTGAATATGTTCTTCATTCCCCAGTGGGTCCTGGAGGTACTTTCCAAGATGAATTGGGTGAGAATTTGAGGAGTTCACTCTCTGTCCTGACCCATTAGCCTATGGACCTTTTCCAGTACCAATACCAGGCTGTTTTGATTATTGTAAACTTATACTAAAGTTTCAAATGCGGAAAGTGATAGTTCCTGCTTTGTACCTTTTGATAAGGATTCTTTCGGCTCTTCATGATTGTTTTAAATTTCATATGAATTCACTATTGTAATTTCCAGGTCTGAGAAGAATGATGTTAACTTATTGGTTTTTTCCCTGTATCACTCGTTTGCCTAAACGGCTAATTTTTCAATTAAAAGATGGAAGCAAAGTCAGGAAAACAAGCATGTCAGATTGCCATTCATGACATCAGCCTCAGAACTTTGACATCATAATGGGCGGGACCTTGACTACTGAGCAAGCCTTCAGTATCAAGGATTTATGTACAGTGCTCTGACAAAAGCGGAAGACATGGTGGATTTTCATTCCCAAGAATTGAAGGAAGCAAGGTGTTCACACCTATCCAAAAACGTCTCCAGGGGTAAGTGGCCATTCAAGAATCCACCGGGCAATGTAGTCTTTTTCTTTTCAAGCAGAAGTTATTGAGAGGACAGAAGAGCTCCCACAGTGGGAGCTCCCTGAGGGATTTCCCCACGTTGTAGTCTTTTATTACTATGGTCACAGAGACTTGGTGGAGTTTGGTCATAGCACAACCTAATAATATTTCATCACTTTCTTTGGTTTAGACGCTTCTGCATGTTTTTCATATTATTTTCCAACCTTTGAGCCATTTGCCTCTCAGGATTTGAACATTGCTTCACTAACATCAAAGTCAGTTTTCTAGAATTTTCGATTATCTAAATTTTTATATGAATGAGGAGCCCAAATTCTTCTTTCTCAATCTCCATGTTATTTTGGTTTCTAAACATAGGGCTCCCAGTGGTCTCTTTTTGTGTGTGTGCATGATTTTCAAGGCTTGTTGTTAAAAAGTATCAGATTAATCTGAGACATTGTTGCAGAGTCCACCATTATGTCTTAGGTAGAGAAAATCCTCGGGGATTCAGTGGAAATACACTTTGAGAAATAGAAATTGGTTTAAAATACAAGGGAAATATGATTTTCTATTTCCTTCAAATAGGTAGGGGAACCTTTGGAGTAGGGATTGCATATATGTAAATTTAAATTAAAATTCACTAGCAGAAAATACAGCGTGTCCCAAGAATATGGACAAATGTTTTTAGAAAGGAAAAAGATATGTTAAATTATTATACAGTTTTTCTTCTGAATTTGTTAAGATTTATTATGCATTCTGTCTTCTGAATAGCCACATAGGTACTCTGATCCTCAATGTTAAGTTGACTTAGGATGATACACGTCTGGAATCTCAACATGTTTCAATTTGTGCAGAATGAATCATTCAGCATTTATATGGAGAAATATAGTAGTGTCAAAGTTGCAACCAAATGTACAATGGATTCTATCATATTAATAGGAAAGGAAGGTATAATGGGAGTCGTGCACCTTTCTTAGAAATCAATCCCTTCAAATTAAACATTTCTATCCCGAACCCTGCATTGTAACTATCTTTAGATTTAAAAAGTTAAAAAGAATATAAGAAAACAAATAAAGTCAGTTGCACGTTTTACAGCTTTTATTTATGTATTTATTTTATTTTAATTGTTACACAATATGGGGTACAATTCAGAGTCATATATTCATACATTGATTATGCATGGTCCCTGGATGGTGAGGTATGCCCCTCCCTCCTTAACAATATAACTCCACAGCCAGTCCCACCCCTACCCCAAAACAGTGTGCTCAACAATGGTGGGGTGCTGCTGCTCCCAGCACTCTTAGTCGATAGGACTAGGAAGCTTGAGTATGTGCATGTGGGTACATACAGTTACAGCTGTATTTACATCTGTACTTACCCATTCGATCCAACACCTTCAATTTCAATCAGTCTCAAGGTTTCCTCTAACTTCCTCCTTTTTATGATTGTTTCTTTCTTTTTAGACAGTGAAAAACTTGTTCCCATCATCCTTAATGCATTTTCTCATTTGCTTAAACCTCTCCATTGCAGCTAATTTCTTGACCCTTCTAGGCTGATGCCCCACTTGGACTCCCTCCTAGATTGGCAGCAGGTAGCACTGGTAGCCTTAAAACTGGTAAGAAGAGGCAAAAAATAAAAAGACTGCAAAGG
>NW_007092335.1:0-1297 GCF_000164805.1 Carlito syrichta
ATTCCTTATAAGTTTTCAGGCAACCCTCTCGGGTCTCCTCCCATTCTGGGAGCTTTTCTGTCCTCTCAATAAATCCTTCTTTTAAAAAAAAAAAGAAAGAAAGAAATCGTTCATTACACAATATAGAACTCAGAATTAAGAAAACAACATTTAAGTTGAAGTACCTAGCTATTTGAATATTCACTTTTTAAAAACTGTACATTTATGCTGCCAATGTGTATACATCTGCTTCAACTCTAGGTCAAACTAAATTTGCAGTCCAACTCATGTTAAGTGGTGTGGTGTAGTTTGATAGAAAATAACAAATATTATCAGAGTTAGAAAATCGTACATTAACCAATTAATTAACAAAAGAAAAAACAAAGTATTAAACAAATTACTATTATAAATTTTAAGACAACATGTGAAACTGATTTTCGTAGTAGTCTCCAAATGTGCCCTTCACCCCACCCCTCACCTCCCCACCAGTGAACCATGATTCCCAATGTTTACCCCCCTGCAGAGCTTGGTCTACTTGAACGTGAGTTGATACTGTGACTTACTTCCGATGTGTTGGAGGCAGTGTAAGCATTTGTGTTTTTATTTCCAAAGTTAAATCATAAGTAGCTGTGCTTATATCTAGATACCCTGAAATATCAGTTCTAGGAGAAGCCAGCCACCTTGCAAGAGGTCCTGTTACCTTGAAGCCACTGTGCTGTGAAGGAACCTTTCCATGGAGAGAGGTGGATGCTTGGTCAGCCTCTAGTTATGTGTGCCATCCAAATTCAAGCACCAGACAAGTGAGTGAAGAAGTGGCTTCAGACATTTCAGTCCCAGGGCATACCCTGTAGGGAGGACCCAAGGAGTCAGCCTAACAGCCAGAATTGAACTCCTGTGCAGCCTTCAAATCATCTTCAATTATGTGAAGCCCAGTGATGCAGTTTTGCCTGATGAGACACAAACAACAAGGAGGAGATACGAGTCACTCTCTGTAATCTAATGGAATTTCTGATCCACACAATTGGGAGTATCACTGCTACAGAAATGAATTCAAAAGATGGCCTCTATATATTGGCTGCTACGTTGTTTATTCTTTACTACAGGATGAGACTTACTAGCTCAAAGCCCACTGGTGCTAAAATCAAATTGTATACATGCAAATTGTTTTTAAAATAGCCCACCAGGGGAAAAAAAATTGCCATTTAGACACTTCCTGACTTGCCTATCCTGAGAAACCTCACCCAATATCTGCCAGCTATAGATAAGTTTTGTGTTTAAAAGATCCCAAGCTCGCCGGGCTCGGTGGCTCAGCCTGCAA
>NW_007092336.1:0-643 GCF_000164805.1 Carlito syrichta
AAGCCACCTAAAGAAAGCTGGAAAAAGCAAGACCACAAAAAACCCCTAATATCAAGCAGAAGAAATCCAGATCACCAAAATAAAAAGCACAAATCCAGGACATAGAAGACAAAAAGATAATACAAAAAATCAATGAAACAAAAAACTGGTTCTTTGAAAGAATAAACAAGATCGATGTTCCCCTAGCTAGACTGACCAAGAAAAAACGAGAAAAAAACCAAATAAGCACAATCAGAAACACAAAAGATGAAGTCACATCTGACCCTGAAGAAATACAAAAGGTCATTAGAGACTACTACGTACACTTGTATGGAAACAAACTTGAAAACCTTAAGGAAATGGAGGACTTTCTGACATCACACAACCTACCTAAGTTGGAACAAGAAGAAATTGAGACCCTAAATAAACCAATAACTATCAAGGAAATCGACTACGTAGTAAGAAAACTTCCTACAAAAAAAAGCCCTGGACCAGATGGCTTTCTGGCAGAATTCTACAAGACATTTAAGAAGGAGCTTATACCAATCCTACTGAAGGTATTCCAGGCAATTGAAAAAGATGGAACGCGCCCCAAATCATTTTACAAAGCCAACATCACATTGATACCCAAGCCAGGTAAAGATCCAGCAAAGAAAGAGAACTA
>NW_007092337.1:0-535 GCF_000164805.1 Carlito syrichta
AAAAAATCAGCCTGGCATGGTAGCGCATGCCTGTAATTCCGGCTACTTGGAAGGCTGAGGTGGAAGGATCACCAGAGCCCAGCAGGTCAAGGATGCGGTGGCCGGGAGCAGTCACTGCACTCCAGTCTGGGCGACAGCGTGAGACTCCAGCTCAAAAAAAAAAAAAAAAAAATCTGGGATGATATTGTCCTGATGATATTTAATAGGAGATCCACTTGCTGTGAGAAAATGTCTTCCTTTTCCAACAGTGGCATGGGCATGTAGAACAAAGAAAGCATACTTAGAGTCAGTATAAATGTTAACTGTTTTTTCGTTACTCAACTCAAGTGCTCTTGTAAGGGCAATTAATTCAGGTAGTTGAGCACTTGTGTTTGAGGAAAGAGGTACACTCTCAACAATGCTGAGAGTGACTACTGCATATCCTGCTTTACAAAGGAAGTTCCTAAGTCCTCTCTGACTGCATAAGTTTGTATTACTACCTGCTCATAATCACATTCAGATTCCCCAACCTCTTCAGGGAGGAAGGTGACTGGGT
>NW_007092338.1:0-807 GCF_000164805.1 Carlito syrichta
AATAGTTGATCATCTTTTGAAGGACATTGTAACACTTCCATTTATCTGGGATGCAGAATGGCTCAAAAATGTGAGGAAATGGCGTGTCATACTCACATACTCTTGATATAGGAGCCTCCAGGTTTAAGAAACATTCTTCCTGCAGAGAAGCATCAAGACGGTTAGTTTTAAGAATTGTTCTTTTTTTTTTTTGAGTGAGAGTCTTACTCTGTTGCCCAGTCTGGAGTGCAGTGGCACGCTCCAGCAATCCTTTTGCCTCAGCCTTCCAAGCAGCTGGAACTATAGGGACACACCACCACACCTGGCTAATTTTTTGATTTATTGTAGAGACGAGGTCTCACCACATTGCCCATGCTGGTCTTGAACTCCTGTGCTCTAGCAATCCTCACGCCTCGGCCTCCCACTGTGCTGGGTTGGCAGGCTTGAGCCACCACACCCAATCAAGAATTTTTTTTTTAATCACAGAAATGAACCGCTGCAACTCATAATAGTTTACTTAAAATATGCTTGCATCCAAGGACATTAAAAATATTTAAGTATATTATAATGTTAAAAAAGCAGGTAACAAATAACATGTAAGCATGATCCCAACTTGACTTGGTGCATTTTCACACATGTATATGTAAATGCATTTTATGCCTGTACACATATCTATGGTCTAAGCCAAATGGGATCACATCAAACATGCTGTTCTATGAATATCCATGTAGGAGATGAGAAAAATGCAACAAATGTTCACAGCATAAACTCTGAGGTTTGAAGCTAGCCATGGCATGCTTTCTCTTTTCCTGTATTTTTCAAATTTTA
>NW_007092339.1:0-600 GCF_000164805.1 Carlito syrichta
ATGAACAGACACTTCACAAAAGAAGACATTCGAGCAGCCAACAAACACATGAAGAAATGTTCAACCTCACTAATCATCAGGGAGATGCAAATCAAAACCACACTGAGATACCACCTAACTCCAATTAGAATGGCAATTATCAACAACTCAAAAAATAACAGCTGCTGGAGAGGGTGTGGCGAAAAGAGAACACTTCTACAGTGTTGGTGGGAGTGTAAACTAGTGCAACCTCTGTGGAAAGCAGTGTGGTTATTCCTAAACGCTCTAAATATCAACTTCCCATATGACCCCGCAATCCCCCTACTGGGAATATACCCTGAAGAACTCAAATCACTCTATAAAAAAGATACCTGCACATGTATGTTTATCACAGCATTGTTCACAATAGCAAGAACCTGGAAACAACCATGCTGCCCATCAAAAGAGGACTGGATTAAAAAAAAGTGGTACATATACACGATGGAATACTATGCAGCCATAAGAAAGAACAAAATCATGAATTTCATGGCAACCTGGATGGAACTTGAGTCTATAATACTGAGTGACCTCTCACAGAAACCAAGATCCGAGTATCACATGTTCTCACTCATATAATGGACC
>NW_007092340.1:0-475 GCF_000164805.1 Carlito syrichta
TCACAACCCTAGACAGATCATCAGGACAAAAAATCAGCAAGAAGATCCGGAACCTCAATGTGACTTTGGACCAAATGGACTTAATTGATACCTACAGAACACTCCATCCAAAGACCACAGAACACACATTCTACTCATCACCACTTGGAACATATTCTAAGATCGACCACATACTCGGCCATAAATCAAGCATAAGCAAATTTAAAAGGACCGAAATTCTACCAAACACCTTCTCGGACCACAGTGGAATAAAAATAAGCATTGACACCAACAAAGTCCCCCCAAAACCCACAAAGACATGGACACTAAACAGCATGATGCTAAACAACTCCTGGGTCAACGATGAAATCAACACAGGGATCAAAAGATACCTGGAAACAAATGAAAATGAAGAAACATCTAACCAAAATCTCTGGGATGCCCTGAAAGTTGTAGTAAGAGAGGAATTTATATCCCTACAAACACACATGAAGAA
>NW_007092341.1:0-617 GCF_000164805.1 Carlito syrichta
CGCAAAGGACAACAATGCTTCTGCCAACCATGCTCCTGTCATTTTCTTTGACTATCCTGCCTGACAAATGGTAACACTGGCATTCAGTTGATGAATGTCATTTTTTGAGTGAATGTCCTAATGTTAAACCCAAAATTCTAAATCCGAGAGACCACCAAAGAGCCAGCTCCCATGCAAACACACGAGGGTCTTTATTCAGGCTCGAGTCTGGGCTCACAAACTGAAACCGACGCAGTGGCTTGAGCTTGAGAGCGCCGATTCAGTATAGCAAGCAGTTTTTATGCACAAGTACAGAGGGAGAGGCTGGGCGTGAGTGGTTTTTCCTAGGTTTTGCAACATTAACCAATCAGAAGAGGTCATGACGTAGAAATCGAAGTCCGCGGACCTTGCATAGTTAGTTCCCAACCAGGTCCACAGTGATGTCAAGGGACAGGGGTGCTTGAGATTGGTTGGTTTGTATTTGGTTTTGCGCAGGCTTGAGTTCAGTTGCCTGTGATTGACGGGAAATGGCTAAATGGGCAGAGTGGAATGCCCGATAAGCTAGGTTTACACAGTCTCTGCGCATAAATTAACTTTGGCATGCGAGCAGGAGGTTTGAAATAACACAGAGCCCACCA
>NW_007092342.1:0-548 GCF_000164805.1 Carlito syrichta
AAATTAACTGATACGGTTTCAGATTCCACATTGAAATTATCCCTTAAGCAACTATAATTTGTTAATTATTGGTATAATACCAAAGAAGAATATCTACAGTTATCCAGGAAAGCTTTAAAAATACTCCCTTTTCCAATAATGTATCTGTGTGAGGCCAGACTTCTTCATAGACTTCAACCAAAATAGCATATCACAATAGACTGAATGCAGAAAATAGGAGAATTCACCTGTTTTCCATTAAGCTAGGTATGAAAAAGTTTCACCAAAATGTACAACATGCCACATTTCTCACTAATTATTTTGTTTTGGAAAATATGGTTATTTTTCATAAAATATATGATTTATATTAACAATGTAACGTGCTTATTGGTATAATTTTTTTTTTTTGAGTTGGAGTCTCACTCTATCGCCCAGACTGGAGTACAGTGGCCGCTCCCGGCCAACGCAGCCTCGACCTGCTGGGCTCCGGCAATCCCGCCTCAGCCTTCCAAGTAGCTGGAACCACAGGCACGTGCTACCATACCCGGCTAATTTTTTTTTTTTTTGAG
>NW_007092343.1:0-383 GCF_000164805.1 Carlito syrichta
AGACCCGGCCTCGCAGCAAACTCCTACTCATCCCTCAAAGCCCTTTCCAGAAAGGGTTTCCCCTCCCCCCCTTGCCCTCCCACTCCCTCTCTCTGCTCCAGCCCCCGCCACGGGGGCATGGGGGGGTCTTCGTCCAGCTCCGTCCCCGCCACCCCGACCTGGGGGTTTCACGTGGCCGCCTGCAGCACCACCCCACCTGGGGGAGGGTCAGGAGAATGAAGCGGGGAGGGGTGGCGGGCGGGGCGGGGCGGGGCGGAGGCCGCCTGGCGGCTCACCTGGGCCAAACCCAAGCCTGGGGGCAGCATGGGCACGGTCAGTAGGGGTGTCCCGGGTCTTTGGGCCGCTTCAGCTGCACCTTGAGCCTCTTCATGCCGATCTGGAAG
>NW_007092344.1:0-335 GCF_000164805.1 Carlito syrichta
TAGGTGCACCAACTTTCATAAAGCAACTTCTAGGAAAACGAAAGATAGATATTGACTCTAACACCATCATAACTGGGGACTTTTATACCCCACTCACAACCCTAGACAGATCATCAGGATAAAAAATCAGCAAGGAGATCCGGAACCTAAGTGTGACTCTGGACCAAATGGACTTAATTGATACCTACAGAACACTCCATCCAAAGACCACAGAATACACATTCTACTCATCACCACATGGAACATATTGTATGATCGACCACATACTCGGCCATAAATCAAGCATAAGCAAATTTAAAAGGACCGAAATTCTACCATGTACCTTCTCGGACCCC
>NW_007092345.1:0-622 GCF_000164805.1 Carlito syrichta
CTGCTTAGCACAGTACTGTACGTTGTACAGGGGACACCCTTGTACACCTTTCCATGTGCACGTGGCCTTATCCTGACTTACAGAATTCATGCAGAAGTGGAGTTGCTGGCTCAGTAGGACACACCCTCCACCAGGTCCCTGGCAATCATACCAACTTCTAGCCAACACTTTATGCACCCCTGCCACACAGAGTTGGAGGGTGTCACAGATGCGGTCACCACACAAGGGTGGCCCGCTACCAGAGTTTGTTCTGTGTCCCTCTTGCAGCCCACTCAAAGCCCTGGCCTCAGGGGCCATTGGTAACATGAGCTGGGTCTTTCCTGGGTGACTTTCTTTGCACTTGACATAGAGGAAGTGACCCTCCAGCTGCCTCTGCCTCTCGGGGGCCCCTGGGCCTCCTTACCTGTTGGCTCATGACTGTGGGTTTCCCTCCACTCCCAGCTCTGGAGATCTTTTGGGTTCTGAGCCTGGCCCTGCCTTTGGGTTCTGTTTTTATATGGTGCCTGTCACTGCTCTGTCTTTGAAGCACATGGCGATGTGACAGTACAAATCCACCACTGTCCTGACCCAAAGCCTGCCTTCCTGTCTCTCCTGGGACTCCGTCCTCAAAGAAAAACAAAAG
>NW_007092346.1:0-907 GCF_000164805.1 Carlito syrichta
GTATGCATAGCAAAAACAAACATTCAACGGAGTACACAGACAATCCACCGAACGGGAGAAAATATTTGCAAACCATGCATCCGACAAAGCCATAATATTCAGAGTCAGTAAGAAACTTAAAAATCCCAAAAAGAAAAAAATCAACCTCATTAAAAAAGTGAGCTAAGAACATCGACAGACATTTTAAAATATGAAACAAGCAGCTAGCAAACAAATGAAAAGAATATTTAACATCGATAATCATCAGAGAAATGCAGACCAAATTCCCAATGAGATATCATCTCTCACCAGTAAGACGGCTATTGTCAATAAGTCAAAAAATGTCAGATGTTGATGAGGTTGTGCAGAAAAGTATCACTCACACACTGTTGGTCAGAACGAAAGCTAGTTCAGTCCTTTGCAAAGCAGTTTTGGAGTTTGCTGAAAGATTTAAAAATAGATTCACCACGCAACCCAGCAATACCAATACTGGGCATACATCCTATGAAACATAAATCCTTTCACCAAAAGATACCTGCCACACAAACGTATGTGGTGGCAGTATTCACAGTAGAAAACACATGAAATCAATCTAGGTGCTCATCAGCAACGGATCGCATCAGAGAAAACATAACACAAATACACCATGGAATGCTACACAGCCATAAAGAATCAAGTCACGTCTCTCGCAACAACGTGGATGCAGCCGGATGCCGCAATCCTAAGCAAGTTAATGCAGAAGAAAACCAAATACCACATTCTCTCACTTATATGAGAGAGCTAAACACTATGTACCTATGGACATAAAGATGAGATAAAGGCCGAGTGCCGTGGCGCAGCCTGTCATCCCTGCACTTTTGGAGGCCTAGGACAGAGGAGTGCCTGAGCCCAGGAGGTCAAGATCAGCCGGGCCACTCGGTGAAACATC
>NW_007092347.1:0-1419 GCF_000164805.1 Carlito syrichta
GGCCTCACAAGCAAACCTCTGCAGCCCCAGTCAAGGGAGAGACAGCCCAGGTCAACTACCTGCACTGCTTCTCCTACATCAGCAAGGTGCCAAGTGCTGTCATGAATCAGGACAGAGGCACTGGCAGTTATCCACATGAAGACCAGAGAATCCCAGGTCCTAAGGACCACTGGAGCCAGTGCCCACCTCCCTCCCTATTAAAAAGTGCAGTGGGAAGGTCACTTTGGGGGTGGTCTGCATTGCATTGGCTCTTCCTTCTCCCTGCCTCTCCAGATTCCAGTAGGTGCTGTACACCCACTTTATAAATATTTCTCTGATGTCAACATCTGTTGCAGCCCTAGGTCAGGGTTACAGATGTGGCTTGCTCTCAAGAGACCACCATCACTGTGATAGCCCTTCCCACAGAGCAACATGGAAACTAGGAGGCAGAGCACCTTTGTGCTCTGTGGTGGTGTTGGACCTGCCCATCTGAGGACTGAGGGAGAATACCAACTCTCAACTAATGAGTCAGCTGCTTCCCTTCCACACTTAAGTGAAAGGGACAGTTCCACCAAGATGAAAGAAAGCCACTCCATGTCTCCAAGAGCACCTGTGCCATAGTAGAACCTGGTTGCTTGCCAATCTTGCTGGTGAGGCAGAAGTTTAGGAGGAGGTCACCAGAGCTCCCAGAAAGCCAGGCCCCCTGGTGCCAGTACCAGAAGGAGGGAACAAACTCTGACCTAGAGGAAAGGACCTACTCTGTCCTTTCCACATTGCATTAGTGAAGCAGTGCCATATGGTTATTCCCCAGTTCAACACTCTTCCTGCCATCATTGTCTCTCCCAAAAGTGGACCAGAGGAGGAAGGTCAGGTATAAAAACAACAAAAACTCCTACTCCAACAGAAGCAACTTTATCTAATAAAAAATAACAAAACAAAAAGTGAAAAGAGTAGAGTCTGTCTTCACAGAAACCAAAAAACAGTGAAAAAAATATTGGCAATCCCCAAAAATGTAATGAGTTAACACCTAAAAAAGTGCTTCCCAGATTCCAAGCAATAGAACTCACCCAAAATAACCTGTTCCTGATGACTTCACCAATATCGATGAGAATGTGGATGCACAAATCTTCCAGGCCATGAAAACAGTGCACAGAATAAAGGGTGCTTTTAAGATCACTTGGAGTGCTCTATATATGTCTTCTTCAAATGTAGCATCTATTATTGACTGATTTTTTACTTTGACTCATTTGGTAAAATAAATGCAACAGAAGAAATTTAAATCATTCAATTTTGTTTTCAGTCTCTTTAGTACCAAGGTAACAAAAACATTCAGGGATACACCCAGACCACTGATGTACATTCTATCACTGTATATATATATATTTGTTATATTAATTTTGTTTTGTGCTTCTTTGTGTAGGGTGGGGGCAGGAGTATGCG
>NW_007092348.1:0-370 GCF_000164805.1 Carlito syrichta
GGGCTTCCAAGATGGCGGCCATGGGCTGAAGCAGACAGAGTTTCGGTAATTAACGAAACAAAAGAAAACGTTCTACCTGGCTAGGGGCAGGGCAACAAAACTATCATGGTAATTTAGTTTCTAATCTTAGCCCTAGGGGAAACAGCTTTCGGGAACAAGGACTACCCAGTCTACCAGGAAATAGAAGTAAAAAAATATCTAGAAAGAAGCTAAACTTAGAAAGACAGAAACAATTCCGCCATGCACCTTCCATCAAGTGTACTGAGATTCACTTATAAGTTTTACTGCCATGTATGCACACTGGTCACCGATCACACGCCAATATCATAGGTATAACTGATATCCTATGTCAGAGGCGATCTTCCAGATG
>NW_007092349.1:0-320 GCF_000164805.1 Carlito syrichta
TTACAAAAAAAAACCCTGGTCCAGATGGCTTTCCAGCAGAATTCTACAAGACATTTAAGGAGGAGCTGATACCAATCCTACTGAAGGTATTCCAGGTGATTGAAAAAGATGGAACTCTCCCCAAATCATTTTACGAAGCCAACATCACATTGATACCCAAGCCAGGTAAAGATCCAACAAAGAAAGAGAACTACAGGCCAATATCTTTGATGAATATAGATGCTAAAACTCTCAACAAGATTCTAGCAAACCGGATTCAGCAACACATCTCAAAAATCATCCATCATGAACAAGTAGGCTTCATTCCTGGGATGCAAGTC
>NW_007092350.1:0-595 GCF_000164805.1 Carlito syrichta
CACTCACCCTTTCAGAACTCAAAATTCAGCATTGTTGCGGGACACAAATTCAACATACAAACACCTGGTGTCTCTCTACACTTTCAAAGTCCACCTGAAGAAACCACTAAGGAAACAATTCAATTACCGTAGCAGCCAAAACCACAAAATAGTACAAAAACAAAGTTAAGCGGACAATAGAACAGTACACTAAACAGTACACACTCATGCTGATAGACATTGCAGAGGACATAAGCCAATGGAAAGGAAATGCTCGGTTCAATAAATAAAAACCATGACGTGGGAAGATGCCACTACTACACAACGCATTAAAAACACAAAGAAATCTCGACCAAAACCCAAATGTCTAGTCTTTCAGAAGAATTGCATGAGACCGGCAATAGCCCAAACTCTCTTCAAAATGGGCAAAGTGTAGGGTTTCACACTTTCTGCTTTCACCAAAGTCCAGTAAACCAAACACAGAGGCAATGGTATAAAACCCTAACGATTGATCCATGGAACAGAACGAACACTGAGGAATCAGTGGACACAGTTATGGCCACATACATTCCGTGGGAATAGGGCAGTCCTTCCACACACACTTCTCAGAAAACTG
>NW_007092351.1:0-375 GCF_000164805.1 Carlito syrichta
CTGCAAGTAAATTCGCTCACGCAAACTCCCCTACTCCAACCACACCTTAAACCCTCACAAGACATCCCCCCTCACCGTAAAATGCCACTTCCTCCCCCAAATTCATGGGACGCTGCCCACCCCATACAGGTTGTGCCGCCTGTTTCCCTCTGTCCTGCCCTTGCTTAAAACCACAGACATAGTGATCTTTGAAACTTGTCCTGTGCACTCACACTCACACACTCACACACACTCACATTACTTCCTTCTGCTGGACTTCCTCAAGCCTGCTCTGACGAGGCTGGGTGTATTCCCAGGGCTTTGTTGAAAGGGTACTGAGCCAGTTTCTTGTGATACACAACTAATATTGTCTGTGTGACTTCACACAAGGTTGGG
>NW_007092352.1:0-300 GCF_000164805.1 Carlito syrichta
CACAACCATCCCCCCTTCCAACTTAAGTAGACAACTCTTCAGTAGCTGCAGGAATATGACTCTCCCCTTCAAACCAAAATAAGAAGGGATATTTTTCAGAAGAAAGGAATAAGGAGTAGTTCACAGAAAACAATACATGGAGTGCATCGATTGTTTTTTGGTCATTGGTTCTTGTTTTTATTCATTAGGCCAAGTCCTTATTAAGCACATACTATGGCTGAGCACTGGAAATATAGCAGCAAACGCACAAGAAATACCGAGATGATAACAATTCCACAAGGTCTGAATTATATTATCACA
>NW_007092353.1:0-827 GCF_000164805.1 Carlito syrichta
AGTCATAGGAGGAGGGAGGGGAGGGCTTCACGTGCAAATTTGGTTTCTTCATTTTCTCTGCCCCCTCTGCCTCCACCCCTATTTATTTGGTCTATTTCACATTCTGGGATGAAAGTCCCTTTTTGGGGTCATCAGTTGATGGCCAGGAAGCCAAAGGGCAGGACCAGAATACGTGACTTCAGGTCCCCGTAGAAAGTCCCACATGGGCCCCGGGGACCAGTGACATGGCCTGATCTTCTCTCGTCTCGTCGATGCCCAGCTAGGGCGGAGGAAGCAGGGCTAGCCGGGTGGAAGAATGACTCGAGGAAAGAATCTGTGGAGAGCAGAGTCCCAGAAGAATCTCCCGTGTGGAACCCGATCGCTCTCAGGCTCCCCAGAGGGAAGGAAGAGGAGGAGGAGGAGGAGAAGCAGCCGGCAGAACCTGGGAAGCAGGGGTGCTGTTCTCAAAGGGAATGTTTAAAAGACATTCAACTTTACACAGCAGTGAATCTTCCTTTGCTAAGCTACAGTCTGGTCACGTCTCTCTGAGCGATTGTAGCCATGTTTCCTAATTTTGACCTCCTCTCCTACATCGGGGAGGTGAATCTCCTCTCTCTTCTCTCTAATTTACTTTCTAAAAAACTATATCATGCTATCTAACTTCTGTACAATTCTTTGCATCTTTCAAGAGTCACTGGATTGCGCACCACAACACCGGTGGGTCTGATCTAACATTTTAAAGTCCCCTACCAGGATTCTCAACCTAACATTTTTAGTGGTCCCACTGAGATTCTGGCATCTAACATACATATTGTATCCACTTGTGAGGAAAGTGACTCCATTTTTCA
>NW_007092354.1:0-479 GCF_000164805.1 Carlito syrichta
GAAAGTTAATTTCTCTCAATTTTATTTGCCTAGTAGTGAAGAATTCAGAGAAGATTACCCCAGGAAGTTTTGAAGCACTTGTTTAAAAAGTACATTTCACCGCTATGGTATCAGTTTCTTGAATGTAGAAGAGACAAAAGCAAAACACAAAGCCAAAAAGAAACATCAACAAAAAGAGAAAGCAAAAAAGTGAACAATAAAAATCTGTCTGTGAAACCAACTTTAGTTTCACTGCAAATGAAGAGTTGTGTTTTTTTCTGTTTTCAATTAGCAGTTCATTTTGAATGCAATTAACTTGTGTTGCTGGGATCTCCTCTTTTAGGAGTTGTGCATATAATTTTTACTCATTTCTAGGTAAAGATAATGAGCTTGCTCTATATTAGACTAATAAAAAGGTCAAATAAGTATAAACAACTTGACTTACAACATAAAGTATTTATGCTGGAACTTCGACTAGGTTGTTGGGAAAACGCCAGGTT
>NW_007092355.1:0-1199 GCF_000164805.1 Carlito syrichta
CAGGTCAAGACTGCAGTGGCTGTGAACATGCCATTGTACTCCAGCATGGGTGACAGAGTAAGACTCTGACTCAAAAAAAAAAATAATTTTTCTTTAACATTTTTTGAAGGACAAGTCTACAGGTAATACTTTTTTTTTTAAATAAAGAATAATTTTGTAAGGTACAAAACTTTGGTTGGCAGGTTTTTTGTTTCCTTCTTTTGTTTTCTTTCTGAAAACTTTAAATGTTTTACTTAGCTCCTTCTTACTTATGTGATTTCAGAAGAGAAATTAGATGTAATTGCTATCTTGACTTTTATATCAGTGTTTCTGTTCCTTCTGGTTTCTTTCAGACTTGTTTATTTTAACTCTAGTTTCTGTAATGTGAATATGATAGGACTGGGTATAGTGGTTTTGCTTTGTTTTGGCATTTATGCTGTTTGGTGTTCTTTGAGCCTCCTGGATCTGTGGTTTTGTGCCTGACGTTAATTTGAGAAAATCATTCAGTCATTATTTTAAAAACATTTGTTTTTTACCCTCTTTGCTCTCCTTCTTAGATTTCTCATACAAGTGTGTTACATCTTTTCAGAACTATCTCAATGTTTTTGTATATCTTGCTTTGACATAATTGTTTTAAATTTTCAGTCTGGGTATTACAGCACCTCTGCCATAGCTAAATCTGGTTCTAATGCTTGCTCTGTCTCTTCAGGTTTTGGAGGGTTTCTTTTTGCCTTTTAGTATGCTTGTAATTTTTTTGATAGCTGTACACGATGTGCTAGGTAAAAGAAGTTGGTAATAAGATGGTGAGGAGTGGTGGAGAGCGAAAGCATTCAGTAGTCCGAGGAGTGCTCAGTCTTTTAGTGAGCCTGTGCCTCTGGACCATGAACTTCATGAATATTTCTCAGTCAAACCCCTTAGGTGGCACAGTGTTGAAAGTGGGCTGGATGTGTATGTTTCTGTTCCACAAGTCAAAGACTAGAAGGGGCTAAGCCGGGCTCGGTGACTCAGCCTGTAATCCCATGCTTTGGGAGGCTGAGGTGAATGCATTGCCTGAGCCCGCGGGTTCGAGACCCCTCCTGGGCAACTTGGCGAGACCTCATCTCTACAATAAATCAAAAACTAGCCGGGCACAGTAGTGCCCACCTGTAGTTCCAGTTACTTGGAAGGCTGAGGCGGAAGGATCACTGGAGCCCAGCAGGTCAAGGCTGTGGGGGCCAGGA
>NW_007092356.1:0-735 GCF_000164805.1 Carlito syrichta
ATTCCCTCATCCTTGAAATGGGGGCACTAACACATCTCATTTGACTGAGCACATTGAGCAAAGTTACTTACATAAAGTAGAGATGGAAATAAGCACCTTGCGATGTCAATGGCACTCGGTATCATGACTGATGTTGGTACCACCTACACAACGCGTGGATCGTGACAGCTGACATACCTGTCTCCCCTGCTCCTTCCACTGGCCTATTGGGATGGGGCTTGCTATTTTTGATTTTTTTGTAGAGATGAGGTCTTGTGATGTGGCCCAGGCTGGATTTGAACTCCTGGGCTCAAGTGGTCCTCCCGCCTCGGTCTCCCAGAGTGCTGGGAAGACAGCGTGTGCTGGTGGGGGTGGGATGTCCAGTGACACTTCCCACCAATTTTCCTTGTGGGGGCATCGGCAGCCCTGGGGGCCAGCCAGAGTCACTCCCACACCCCTTGTGTACTGAAGCTGCAAGTGGTCCCCTGTCCTCTGGGAGCTCCAAGTGGCCCTGCCACCCCTGTCACCACCTGAGCCTGGGTACCAAGTGCCTCTCTCCACATCAGCCTCCTCAGCCCACAGTGGCTCTTCCTGACACAGATGAGCTTTTTATTCACCTGAAATTTTACCCCACCTTCTTTTATTTATGAGAGAGGAGAGGGTAGGGGAGAGGAGATGGAGAATCACTGAACTGGGGACTGCATTGGGAGCAGACTGCATGGAGGGGCTGGGGACTTGAATGTCAGACACACAGGG
>NW_007092357.1:0-856 GCF_000164805.1 Carlito syrichta
AAAATCAACCAAAGAAAACCACAGGCAAATATGCTGATGAACACAGGCATAACAAGACTTAGCAAAAAACCAATAAGTTAAATTCAACACTATATTTTTGCATATTGTTAGAAATAGCAATTGAATTGGATTTTGGCCTTTTCTATATTGATTAATAAAGGGGATAAGTTTCTTAATTATATTCTCTACTATTGCAATCATATAACCTTAATTTTTTAATAGAGTAAGCACATTAAAATAATAATAAAATTGATCTTTTTGTGCTTAATATCTGGCTAAAGAAACAAAATTTCTGGCATTTAGATGAAGGTAAATACTAACTTAATTATCAGGATATTATATTTTAACTTCATTTGAGCTTAGTTGTATGTATTTCCAAAAAGTAGCTTGTTTTATCTCTTTTATTGCAGTATATAAAGTCATATTAGGATAGGCATTAATTTGGTTTTGATAAAAATTTGGTTTTCTACATGTAACCATGTTAATGTACAATATTCATTTTTCATCATTTTCTGATGACACTCAAATATGTTTTTCAAACTTGTGGATGAACATTTGTATTGTTTAGAGTACTTAGCTATGAAACTATGATGACATAAGTATTATAGTCCATGTCTTTTCATTTCATAGAGGATGATTTCTTTCAAATGTATTCCTAAGGTGCAGTTTCTATACTGTAGCACTGTTAGCACATGAACAGCTAACACCAAAGTGTTTCACAAATGTAAGGTCTAACTTATACTTCTAGCAGTATGAACATACACAATGCCTCTTTCTATATGATTTTTCCAACATTATACATTTTTTATTTTTAAAGGTTTTTTTTTATTTTTTGGTTTCATTGTTAGAGTCAGAG
>NW_007092358.1:0-323 GCF_000164805.1 Carlito syrichta
TGGAATGGAGAGTAATGGAGTGGAATGGAATGGAAGGGAAAGGAGAGTAACTGATTGGAATGGAATGGAATAGAGAGTAACGGATTGGATTGGAATGGAATGGAGTCGAATGGAGTAGATTGAATTGTAGCAGAATGGAATGGAAAGGAATGGAATGGAACTGGAGAGTAACGGAATGGAATGGAATATAGTGGAATAGAATGGAATGGAGAGCAACGCAATGGAATGGAATGGAATGGAATTGAAAATAGTGGAATAGAATGTAATGGAGAGTAATGGAATGGAGTGGAATGGAATGGAGAGTAATTGAATGGAATGCAATG
>NW_007092359.1:0-1402 GCF_000164805.1 Carlito syrichta
CAAACAAACAAGGAGTAATTGTCTCCACTCCAGGGAAACGTAAGTGATAACAATCAATCTGACCTTTGCTTAACACTTACTGCTTACTTCTCACACATTCTTCACAACAAAGTTTCCTCTCCCAGAGGCAGTTCATTGCAGAATATTTATCACATGCTCATTCATCCACAGAAAGAGAAATTTAGTGATTAACAGGATAACAGATAAGGTGAGAAATGATAAGTTATCCCACGATGAAATGAAGAGAGGATGTAAAGGGGCCTGGCCACTCCAGCTATCATTAACTCCATTGAAAGTAAAAAGGCCTTTTGTCATTTCTTCACTGGGCAATAGGTCCAATTGTCTAAAATCCTTGCGTAGAATTCAGACACGTACTAGAGCAGGGTCCTTCAGGCCAACTCTGATGATCACTTTTGACAAATGTTCTGCTTGAGCATAATGAAGTTACTCCAATGCTTTTAGACATGACTACACTTACAGTCAAACAATCTTTATAAAGTGAAACCCAAAACACATCCCAGTCCACCCCCTGACACACACACCCAGCCACACACACTCTCTGTGTGCAGTCAGGTTTCTTTTGGCCAATTTACAACAGAGAGTAAGTTGCTGAATAAATATTTAATTCATGCAACCAAAACCCTGAAAGACCAAGCTCCAAATATAAAGTTTTGCATTCCTGGGGCACACTATATAGATATATCCTTTTTAAAAAAATACACTTACAGCTGTCCTTAAAGGAAGGAAATGGAAAACAAAAGAATTATTCACACATAAGCCTGGATCAAACAAAAGCCGCTTATAACCTTCTGGCCACCCACCATTACTCTAGAAACATTATTTCCATGATTAAATCGGAAGCCCCAAAGGCTTAAGAAAACTAAAAGTACCTGGGCTCGGTGGTTCAGCCTGTAATTCCAGCACTTTGAGAGGCTGAGGTGAGCTGACTGCCTGAGCCCACGGGTTCGAGACCCACCTGGGCAATTTGGTGAGACCTCATCTCTACAATAAAATTTAAATAAATAGTTGGGAGTGGTAGCACACGCCCATAGCTCCAGCTACTTGGAAGGCTGAGGCAGAAGGATTGCCATTGACAAGCAAGTTGAGGATGCAGTGGTCGGGAGCTACTAGTGCTCTCCAGTCTGGGTGACAGAGCGAGACTCCAACTCAAAAAAAAAAAAAAAGAAAAGTAAAAGAAGTCAAGTAGAACTGCCCAGGAAGCCAACAGTACTAGCTAGCTGTAATCTATTTCAAGGTTGCTGTTGCAATCAAGTGACACTGTTGCAACTTCCCCGTGCGCACACACACACTCACACACACACAACCGAAAAACATGCTCTAGGAAATGCACACACGTGGCAGCAATGTGCACACCAACATTGAAACGAGAACAATGCCTACA
>NW_007092360.1:0-818 GCF_000164805.1 Carlito syrichta
CTTAAGAAACGTGTTTTATTGCTCAATGGTGTGGTTTTAAGCAACCTGGTTAGCTCCCATGACTCTCAGTTTTCTCATCCTTAAAATGGGAAAAGGAGATGAAAAGAGGGACAGCAGACTCTCAGAGGTCATTTCTAAGGTCTCTCTTAAGTAAAATTTATGTTTTTATGAATTTCCCCCAGCAGCATATATAATATAGTAGGTCGCACACTACCTTTTCAAGACATTTTCAATTATTTTTTTTTTTGAGTTGGAGTCTCACTCTGTTGCCAAGACTGGAGTGCAGTTGCCGCTCCCGGCCACCACAGCCTCGACCTGATGGGCTCCGGCCATCCTTCCTCCTCAGCCTTCCGAGTAACCGGAATTACAGGCGTGTGCTACCACGCCAGGTTGATTTTTTGATTTATTGTAGAGATGAGGTCTCGCTGCCCAGGCGGGTCTCGAACCCGCGGGCTCGGCAATCCACTTACCTCAGCCTCCCAAAGGCGCAGGATTACAGGCTGAGCCACCGAGCCTGGCTGACATTTTCAAATTTTAAAGAGAATGAATATGCACCATAATTTTAGACAGTACTGCAGAGAATGACTAAGTCTTTAAAAATACTATCCTGTCATTTGTAAGATCTTGGGAAATTAATGAAAACAAATAAACCTCTAAATAAACACCTTGAGAGCAAGACGCTAATGTGTATGGGTTTGTATCTCTCAGTGCTCAGCAGATTCCTATACAGAGTAGACACTCAACATCCACAATTTCCACTGTGGCATTGTATCATCCTTCTGACCACATATGGATTCCAGATCTTTAAGGTGCATTGT
>NW_007092361.1:0-885 GCF_000164805.1 Carlito syrichta
TCACTGAAGGAGGTGTGTCCCAAGGACCAAGGAGGTGACCGGTGGCATATGGAGAGACTCCAGGCTCTGTGGAGCGAGAGAAGTTGCGTCCTCACATGCTGCACACCACACAGCTGAGACAATGCTGTTTGGTGAGTGAGGCTCTTCCAGCAGGGGTGTGTGCCCCTGGTCCCTGCCCATCTCAGATTTCTCTTCCATGTTTGGGGGTGTCTGGGAAGAGCAAACACTCCAATGCTGGGAAACCATCCACCCTCTTAACTGGGCCCTTTGTGGCCTCCTTTTCTTCTCGAGAGGACCTTATGTAGCTTTTCAAGTCAGGTGGCTATTCTGGACACATCTCTGTGCTCCAGGACATCTGACATTCAGGTGGGAACTGATCAGATAGTCACAGGGCCACCTTGATTCAATAATCTGCATGTTTTCTTACAGCAGCCCAAAGTTTCTTGCGATAGTTGAATCTAGTAAAATGGTTCTCAATTCTGGTACCCAAGCAGAATCATGGGGGCAGCCCATGCAATGCGTGGGTACAGATGCTTGAGTCCCCACCATTCCCACTTCATTGGTTGGGATGCAGCTTGAGCATGGGAAGGTTTAAGTGCTCTCTGTTAATGCTAATAAGCCTCCAGGGTTGAGAACCACTAGGAACACTCTATCCTACAGTCTTACCTACTTCGGAAAAAGAATAAAACGCACAGTCCAATAATGTAGGGAAGCTTTACCAAACCCTGACCTCCACTTAGAATTAAAATCATAGTGATAGAAACATGAACAGGCTGGGCATAGTGACTCAGGCCTGTAATTGCAGTCGTTTGGGAAGTGGAGGTGAGAGGATTACCTGAGCCCATGGGTTTGAGACCAGACTGGGCAACATGGCGAGACCTCGTC
>NW_007092362.1:0-502 GCF_000164805.1 Carlito syrichta
TGATTAAAAAAAACTCAACCACAAGCAACCAGCAGTCATTGCTTTACTAGACTATGGTGCGGTCATGTGCTCTTTGAGCTATGGCTGTCACCAAGCTTCCTGGCTTTGACCCCCTCCCACACCTTGGGGAGGTGAATCCTCTTTCTTCCTTCTCTCTCTCTCTTTAATTTACTTTTAAATAAGCCCTTCTTTCTTAGCTTTTTGTATGACACAATTCTTTGCATTTACTCTGATCTCTGGGTTACTATGCTGTGTGCCTCCCCACTCCACCTCTAACCTCACCCTGTCCATCAGTACCCTAACAGTCACCAATTCAAAATGAAAGAAAGCATTGTATGAAAAAGATACCTGGAAGTGGGAGGACCGTGACAACCTACTGAAAACATTGCACATTTGCCACTCTCAGCAAAGAAATGTATATGTAGTAGCAGACATAGAGCTTTGAGCATTGACCTGAAAACCCAAGTGGAGGTTTATTGGACAGTCCCATGGGGATGTGTTC
>NW_007092363.1:0-425 GCF_000164805.1 Carlito syrichta
TCCTCATAGTACCCAGCTCAAGTAATGAATAAAAAAAAAGAGAAAGGATAGTAGTGAATTGAAGAACAGGGAACACATGACAAGGTGTATGCCTATACAATCAAGTCTGCACCAATTCAGGGGAGTAGAAGAGAGGACAGGGACAGCAACAAAGAGTAGATGGCCCATTATGCCTTTGCTTCCAAAGTTAAAAGGCTGGACTCCAGCATACAGTGGTTGTGGAAGAAAAAAATACAGAACTCAGGTCCTAGTTATGAGTATGCTGTAGGAGGATAGAGAAGACTGTTTTCCTAATTCTTTAGAAGCAGTTTTAGAGCTACTTGGCTTTAACCAAAAGGCTTTTCGGTCTTAGATGGAAAACTGAATTGAGACTACTAGAACCTAGCTGGGAGCGTAGGAGGCCAATCCAGGAGTAAAGGCATTAG
>NW_007092364.1:0-549 GCF_000164805.1 Carlito syrichta
AGAGACATCCTCACAGACACACCCAGGAATGGTTTTACCAGCTAGCTGAACATTCCTCCATCCAGTCAAGTTGACACTTGAAATTAACCATCACAATTCACCCCTTGTCAACTTGGCACCTATACACATCTTCTTGAACTAAGAGGAGGGACCCCAAAATACCTCGAATTTATTTATAAAAAGTGCATATTTATTTTTACATGTTTAAACTTCAGTCACTTTTAAAGTACTCTCTGTTTGATGCAATACAGATGCTTTTTCCTGTGTTCTAAACAGTTTTTGAACTTGTCAATTTTGATGACTTTTAGCGCTTCTACTGTTTTTTCTTTCACCTCATCAGTAAAACATTTCCTTTTGAGGATTTTTTTCATCTGGGGAAACAAAAAAATAGTCACGTGGAGCAAGATTGGGTGTATAGGGAGGGTGAGGCATGGGGGTCATGTAGTTTTTGGTTAAAAGTAAAAAAATGCCGGGTTCGGTGGCTCATGTCTGTAATCCCAGCACTTTGGTAGGCTGAGGTGAGTGGATTGCCTGAGACCACGGATTCGA
>NW_007092365.1:0-321 GCF_000164805.1 Carlito syrichta
AGTTAAAAAGCTAGATAAGTCAGATGGCAAGCCAACTCACTAGCTAGTTATTTCAGCTAAGTAAGTCAGCTGGCTACATAGGCAGCTAGCTAGTTAAGTCTGCTAGTTATGCTAGCTAGCTAGTAAAGTCAACTAGTTAAGTCAGCTAGCTAGCTAAAAAGCTAGCTAGGTAGATAGCCAGTTAAATCAGGTGGTTAATTCAGCTGGCTATCTAGGTAGCTTGCTAGCTAAGTCATCTAGTTAAGTCAGCTATTTAAGTCAGCTGGCTAGCCAACTGACTGGATAGGTCATCAGGTAGTTAATCAGCTGGTTATCCAGCTG
>NW_007092366.1:0-618 GCF_000164805.1 Carlito syrichta
TAAATATATAATAAAACTGACAGGACCCAGCACTTCCAGAGCAGCCAGTACAGCTACACACACTCCCATGGCCACGGAGGGCCAGGGGGGAACAAACAGGGTTAGAGAAAGAATTCGCTAAGGATGATAGATTCCAGATCTTTTACAATGTATCTGTGGTGGTATCATGTTGGCTACACGATTGACCTTTTTTTTTTTTTTTTTTTGAGTCAGGGTTTCCCTCTGCAGCCCAGGCTGGAATGTGCAGTGGCATGAGGTGAGCTTGCCCCTGGGCTGACGACTCATCTGCCTCAACCTCTTGAGTAGCTGGGACTACAGGCCCGCACCACCACACAAGCCTGGCTTATTTTTTCTGACGTTCTGTAGAACAGTGGTCTCATCATGTTGCTGCCTAGGCTGGTCTGGAACTCCCAGGCTCAAGGGATTCTCCTGCCTCGGCTTCCCCAAGTGCCAGGCTTAGAGGCGTGAGCCACTGTGCCTGGCCACGAATAAGCTGGCGTATAGCCACCTGCGATCCCGTGTGGAGCTAGCAAATGTCGTCAACCTGAAACCTCTCTTGTAAAAGGGGAGGATCATGAAAGCGTGTACATGAAACATTTTGAAGTAAGTACACTCAGG
>NW_007092367.1:0-394 GCF_000164805.1 Carlito syrichta
TTGCTGGGCTCCAGCGATCTTTATGCATCAACCTATCAAGTAGCTGGAACTACAGGAGTCCGGTATCATGCTCGGCTCTTATTAGATTTGTTGTAGAGATGAGGTCTCGTCAAGTTCCCCAGGCAGGTCTCGAACCCGCGGGCTCAGACAATCCATGCACCTTGGGCTCCCAAAGTGCTGAGATTATACGCTGAGCCACTGAGTCCGGCCTGTTTCACTTAATGTTTATGGCCTTCGTGAATAATTCAGGTAGAGGCAACTGCCTGCATCTGGGTGCCATGCTGCAAGCTGCATTCTGTTAACAGTGGCCTTAGGAATCAGAGAGGAGGAGCCCAAGAAGAGGCCAAAGATGTGGTCCCCAACACCAGCAACACTGTTTAGTTCTGGCACAAAG
>NW_007092368.1:0-408 GCF_000164805.1 Carlito syrichta
CACTGAGTGACCTCTCACAGAAACAAAGTTCTGAGCATCACATGTTCTCACTCATAAGTGGACCTTGAACAACTACCGTAATACTATATGAAAAGGAATGACAGTGGCAGGAAACTATGGGGGGGAGGGGAAGGAAAGTGGGATTAACGGTAATCAATATCTGACTGGGTACAGGGGGAGCACACCTCACCAACATGTGTACCTGCACAATAATATTTGTATACCTAACCCTTAACTGTACCCCACAACTTTAAAATAAAAATATATATTATTTTTTAAAAACAGTGATAACAAGGGGGGAAATGAAACAGGAGTTAAAAGAATAGTAAAGTGGAAGGCAGGGTGGGATTATCAAGGTTTTATAGCATCGTCTTGAGAGGCACGTGGGTTGAGTTCAGTATTAGAGGC
>NW_007092369.1:0-503 GCF_000164805.1 Carlito syrichta
CACGTGAAGCCCTCCCCTCCCTCCTCCTATGACTGATCTGGTGTTTCCTGTTCTTCCTCCAGCATCCCAGAGTTTGATCCTGTTTCCCCACCCACCTCCGTCCTCTCCCTGCCCCCACCCAAGTCACCACGTACTGGGCATAAAACGTCCCCTGGCTACCTCTCAGTCTGCTCGGTTGTGTGCTTCTTGGAGGCCCACTTTGTCCTATTCATATCTGGATCCAGCATGCCCTTGTTTGGAAACAGAAGCCAATATTTTTATTTTTATTTATTTATTTATTTATTTATTTATTTATTTATTTTTGAGTTGGAGTCTCACTCTGTCGCCCAGACTGGAGTGCGGTGGCCGCTCCAGGCCACCGCAGCCTCGCCCGCTGGGCTCTGGCGATCCTTCCGCCTCAGACTTCCGAGTAGCCGGAACTACAGGCGCATGCTACCACGCTCAGCTAGTTTTTTTTGTTTTATTATAGAGATGAGGTCTCACCATTTGCCCAGGCAGGTCTT
>NW_007092370.1:0-693 GCF_000164805.1 Carlito syrichta
TGTCATGGACTATTGTTCCACACAAACCGAGTTGTCATCTTTCCAGGCAATCAGTCTTGAAAACAGTGCCCCTAAGGTAAAGGTAAATTCAAATAACCAATACCTGTTATTTGGACAGGCTCCTGTATTCCTTGTCCATCTTTACCAAGTTCCTTAAAGGGGTCATAGCCCATCTACAGCATTTGTGCTGAGACTTTATCATTGGGGCTGTACAAAAGCGTGTCCATTTGTGAAAGAATATCTCTTGCCCATAATGTAAAGGTGATAGATGGAATAACATATGGGCAAAAGGTTCCTGAAGTCTTACTATCTGTCCAATTTAAAATCTGTGAATTTTGGCTATGGAGGGTACTCGACCAATGCCTATGAGTCCTGAAGGAGCTATCTGAGTAGACCAGGAAGCAGGCCAATTTTTTTCGGCAATACAAGAAACATTGACTCCTGTGTCTAACAAGCCTGTAATTTTGACTCCTTGTATAAATAAATCTTTTAGAGGTCTAGATTTAGTAACCTCCTGAACACAAAAAGCAACATTGCTAGAGTCAAATCCAGAGTCGCCTCAAGGCAGGTTAAAGTTTTACCTGCTTTGTGATAAGGCAAGAGCAGCAACTGGGCTATTCTCTGCACTGTTTTTTGCTAGGAGGAGCAACAAGCACCTGGATGTCTCCTGTGTAATTCAAATCCACCACTCCA
>NW_007092371.1:0-326 GCF_000164805.1 Carlito syrichta
TTTTGTTGTGAGAAGTGGTTTAGAGAATTTAACTATATATTTTTTTAAATTGCTGGGTATCACAACACCATTTCGTTATTAGTATTTCTCTCTCTCTCTTTTTTCTTTCTTTTTTTTTTTTGAGTTGGAGTCTCACTCTGTCGCCCAGACTGGAGTGCAGTGGCCGCTCCTGGCCACCACACCCTCGACCTGCTGGGCTCCGGCGATCCGTCCGCCTCAGCCTTCCTAGTAGCCGGAATTACAGGCATGTGCTATCGCGGCTGATACCGGCTGATTTTTTTGATTTATTGTAGAGATGAAGTCTCGCTGCCCAGGAGGGTCTCGAA
>NW_007092372.1:0-798 GCF_000164805.1 Carlito syrichta
AAGCATTCCTTCCTCTGCTCCTGAGCGCTAATGCGCTTGTGTCTGGCTCTCTGCTTATTGGGTACACACAGATCCCTTGTGGACTTCCACAACAAAAGGAAAAATCCTGAAGTTCAGATGCTCAGGGCTCTCAGAGAGAAGATCAGCTCATCAGGTTACACACTTCATGGTCTATGCGTGAGATGGGGAAGGCACAGATTTTGGGAGGGAGATAAGGTCCGTAGGTGCTGGGACCTGGAGTAGGCAGAGGCTGCCAAGAAACAGGAGCAGGGAATCCGGGAAGTGAGTCAGAGTCTTACTGTTGCCCAGGCTGGAGGGCACGGGTACGTTCATGGCCAATGCAGCCTCGACTTGCTGGACTCAGGCGATCCTCCCTCCTCAGTCTTCCAAGTAGCTGGGACTACAGACAAGCATCACCACACTCAGCTAATTTTTTGCTTTATGGTAAAGATGACATCTCACCATGGTGCTCAGGCTGGCTTTGAAACCCTGGGCTCAGTCAATATTCTCACCTCCACCTTCCAAAGTGCTGAGGTGACAGGCATGAGCTACCATGCCCGGCTGGAACTGCTTTTTGTTTTTTGGTGTTTTTTTTTGAGTTGGAGTCTCTGTTGCCCAGACTGGAGTGCAGTGGCCGCTCCCAGCCACTGCAGCCTCCACCTGCTGGACTTGGGCGATCCTTCCGCCTCAGCCTTTGGAGTAGCCGGAATTACAGGCATGTGCTACGATGCCTGGCTGTTTTTTTTATTTATTTATTGTAGAGATGAGGTCTCGCAAAGTTGCTCAGGCAGGTCTCGA
>NW_007092373.1:0-730 GCF_000164805.1 Carlito syrichta
CAGACTCAGTTATCAGTATCTAGGGGGAAAAAGGGGCTGTAGATTGGCCCTCAAAAATCATAAAATTTTGCACAAGAGAACAAGAATTGGTTTTAGATATCTATTGCTGCTTAACTTATAATGAGAAAACATTAAAACAAACTTTACATTTATTTATATTTTTTTGAGTTGGAGTCTCACTCTGTCACCCAGACTGGAGTCCAGTGGCCGCTCCCGGCCACTGCAGCCTCGACCTGCTGGGCTCCAGCGATCCTTCTACCTCAGCCTTCTGAGTAGCCAGAATTACAGGAAAGTGCTACCATGCCCGACTGATTTTTTGATTTATTGTAGAGATGAAGTCTCGCCAAGTTGCCCAGGTGGGTCTCAAACCAGCGGGCTCAGGCAATCCACTCACCTCAGCCTCCTAAAGCATGGGATTACAGGCTGAGCCACCGAGCCCGGCTTATATTTATGTTGCTATAATTTTATTTGATGGTTTATTTCTCAGTTAACAGGAAGGAAATATATCTACATATAAAACATTGAGAAATCTCAAAACTTTATTGTTCAGTGAAAATGTAAGAAGTGTTATGTTACATATGATTTATGTAAATTTAAATAGCTTATTCATACATAAATACACTGATGCAGCTCCAGGTATCATATTTTATCTGCATTCAGGGAAGCAAGACTAACAAGAAGTATCACCACAATCCCCTACTGATAAACTCTTACATCTCATTAACCTTAA
>NW_007092374.1:0-802 GCF_000164805.1 Carlito syrichta
TATTAATCTTTATGACTCTTAATAATCAGAAGAAGATAAAAGCAAGCCATTACTTTGAACAAGTACTCTGATTTTTGCTGTTTGACATACACCTGTACCCTTTGTCAAACTGGCTGGTTGTTTCTCTAAACAGCCTATATCCATTATAATGTATTAAATATAAGAATTCATCTGTTTCTGATTACAACTTATGTGGCACAAAAATCTGTATCTTAATAGCATGTTTGTAGAACATATGAATTATATTACATAATTCTATAATCTTTAAGTGTGGGAAACACATAGATTTTTAAAAGTCCCTTTCTATAGGAGCCGAGGCTTTAGAAGGTTTGGGGAATATTATTCTTTTTCTCACAAACTTATTTGACCATGAAAAAGTCTTATTCCATGTAATATCTCATAGGACCGGTGTCCCTAATAACACATTTTGCAGAAGGTCAAACTGATGATTCTAAAATGTGCTGTCTTTTTGGCAATAATTCTAATGTTTATGTAATTGATAGTAATTTAGTATAATTTTGCAGAACTAAATAACTGTGTTTCATGTATACCTACAAAGCCTTTTTTGGAGATTGAAATTTTCAAGCTTAGCTTTCTTATAAAATGCCATTATTCTTGACTTCCTCTCCCTGACCCTCAGGGCCCAGTTCAATGTTAATTTGTTGTATATATTCTATGTGGCTTATCAACTTCTATCTTCTTTGCCTCTGTCACTGTCACAATGCAGACTTCCAACAGTTTTTGCATAGATTCCTCCATCAGGCCCAGTTCCACTTGTCACCACAAGTTCACAGCAGTGCTA
>NW_007092375.1:0-664 GCF_000164805.1 Carlito syrichta
CACTCCGAGGGTGTACTGCAGTGAGAAGATGTGCATCATTCTGCATGTGTTGGCCACATGCTAGGTCTGGTCCAAGTCTGGCTGCCAGAAGCTGAGGCTGGACGAGGCGGGTGTGACGGACGAGGTGCTGGACCCACCATACAGGCCTTCATCCTGGAGGTTATTGCCAAGCATGGCTAGTTGGCCCGTGTGCTCTGCAACAAGGACCCCTTCACACTCAAGTCCTCAGTGTACCTGTCGTGCCTGTTCCCCAACTCCAAGTTCTTGTTTGTGGTACATGACAGCTGGGCCTCCGTGCACTCCATGATCATATGCAAGGTCACCATCACTGGCTTCGACCTCAGCAACTACCACGACTGCCTCAAGTAGAACAAAACCATCGAGGTTATGTATGCACAGTGCATGGAGGTGGGCAAGGACAAGTGTCTGCCCCTGTACTACAAGCAGCTGGTGTTGCACCTGCAGCACTCCCTCAAGCTCATCCTTGATTTCCTGGGCATTGCCTGGAGTGATACTGTTTTGCACTGCGAGGACCACATTGACAAGCTTGGTGGTGTCTCTCTGTCCAACACCAGTCATCAAGCCAGGTCTTCAAGCCTGTGAACTTGGAAGTGCCCTCCAAGTGGACTGGCCACATCCCTAGGGATGTGGTGCAGAACGTGGC
>NW_007092376.1:0-931 GCF_000164805.1 Carlito syrichta
AGCCATAATATTCAGAGTCAGTAAGAAACTTAAAAATCCCAAAAAGAAAAAAAATCAACCTCATTAAAAAAGTGAGCTAAGAAACATCGACAGACATTTTACAATATGAAACAAGCAGCTAGCAAACAAATGAAAAGAATATTTAACATCGATAATCATCAGAGAAATGCAGACCAGATTCCCAATGAGATATCATCTCTCACCAGTAAGACGGCTATTGTCAATAAGTCAAAAAATGTCAGATGTTGATGAGGTTGTGCAGAAAAGTATCACTCACACACTGTTGGTCAGAACGAAAGCTAGTTCAGTCCTTTGCAAAGCAGTTTTGGAGTTTGCTGAAAGATTTAAAAACAGATTCACCACGCAACCCAGCAATCCCAATACTGGGCATACATCCAATGAAACGTAAATCCTTTCACCAAAAGATACCTGCCACACAAACGTATGTCGTGGCAGTATTCACAGTAGAAAACACATGAAATCAATCTAGGTGCTCATCAGCAACGGATCGCATCAGAGAAAACATAACACAAATACACCATGGAATGCTACACAGCCATAAAGAATCAAGTCACGTCTCTCGCAACAACGTGGATGCAGCCGGATGCCGCAATCCTAAGCAAGTTAATGCAGAAGAAAACCAAATACCACATTCTCTCACTTATATGAGAGAGCTAAACACTATGTACCTATGGACATAAAGATGAGATAAAGGCCGAGTGCCGTGGCTCAGCCTGTCATCCCTGCACTTTTGGAGGCCTAGGACAGAGGAGTGCCTGAGCCCAGGAGGTCAAGATCAGCCGGGCCACTCGGTGAAACACCGTCTCTACAATAAAATCAAAAATAAACCAGGCATGGTAGCACATGCCTGGAGTTCTAGGAACTTGGAAGGCTGAGGTGGAAGGATTGCCCGAGTCTAGGTTACAGAGTG
>NW_007092377.1:0-879 GCF_000164805.1 Carlito syrichta
GCAGGAAGAGTTTGCACTGATGAACATAACCGAGCATTTCAGAGACTGTGAGTTACCTGGGGTGCCAGCTGCCGGGGCCTGTCATATCACAAGGTGTCACAGGTGGAGGTCTACAGGAGGACTCGATCACGTGGCATTTGGATATCCCATTTCTCATATTGAGGTGAGTCTTTCCTGCAAAGTTGTCAAATGCTGATATGTGACTCTTCCTCCCTGGAACCAGGGCTCTCACATGCTCCTGTGATCCATGCCTCTCAAGCGACCAACAACCACTCTGGGACTGGGGCTCATCATGTAGATCTGGACCTTTCTCAAATGCACGTGCAAGGGTTGATGTGGCTCGGAATGCCTCTCTTCACTCCTGAGATCAATGGTCTCTCCTTGTTCTCAGGGTTTTTTGTGTCCACAGCTGTTTTCATTTTATCTTGTGACTGGGGTTTCACCAACATCATGTAGTTTTCACATTTTCCTAAATTGAGTTGTTTTATTTTCTACTTCAGCATGGCTGCAACATCACAGGCATGTTCTGCATTCTCTTTAAAGGGCAGAATTTTAAAGTTTTGAAAGACAGCTTTCCTTGGTGAGTTCTGGAACTCATTTTCAGGCACTCATGCTTGCCGGATATCTGGGCACGCTCTTCATCATTCTAATACACAATTTTCCATGAAACTTGAAGATAAATGGCCTTAATAAATCCCATTATTCTGAAAACAATAAAAATAACAGGTTGGTGACACAGGAGCGGTGATAAATACCATTTTTAATTTTTCAGTGTCACTATTATCTCTTTCCTCCTGCCTGACTGCAGATAGATGGTCCCCCTGCAAGCCCTACCTGGAATGCTGTGCATTGCAGGGGAGGCCAGACTTCCCAGGAGAC
>NW_007092378.1:0-790 GCF_000164805.1 Carlito syrichta
ACCAATCTAAGCCCATATGTGAACTCAAAACAGAAAAAAAAATGCTTAGAAAAAAGGGGGTCTCTGGTTGATAAAAAAGAGCCAACAATTGCAAATACATTTGCTAGTGATCAGTGACATTTAGTGAAGTTGGATTTCATATCATATTTTACTTTATTTTTATAGAACTGAATCTTACAGAACGTTATTTTTGTTCTATAATCCCATTAGTCAAAAAATAAATTTATTTCATCCGGAATGTAGTTACACTATAGTCATAAAGAAAAATGGTAGTATTTACAAAGTATTAGCTTTGGGGTATATTTTATAAAAAACACAGCTCACTGTTCTTATCTCAGATTTATCCATTATATAAGTTCTGCTATGAGTTTTATTTATTTCAAGAGTCATCCTACCTTACTGTTTAAAATCAGCTTTCAGAGAACAAATATTTTCACAATTGATAAAACAATTCTACTTCACGTTTAAAACGTCAAGGTCTACATAAAGGATAAGGCACTTTAAATTCTACATAAACAAATAGTAGTTTAATAATAAATAGATAGCAAATCCATTTCAAAGGGAAGGTCTCAATAAAGCCCAATATATTCAGATTAGATTATCAGCACAGATATCGAAAGAGCTTACAGTGAGAAGTAGCTTCCCAAGAAATAATTTACCCCCGATCTTAAAGAGGAAACTCAGAACAACAGCAAACTTCCAACCGTTCTGTTCCCGAAAGACCGGCAGTCAACCACATTCAAAGTACTTCAGGTCATTAGTCTTCTCTTGCTGACGTTTATTGCATCTT
>NW_007092379.1:0-618 GCF_000164805.1 Carlito syrichta
AGCAAATCCAGGGAGTCTTGATCAGAACCTTCTTGATTGCTCAGGAAGCTTTTGGTAACAGTGGCCTCAAGAAGCAATGTTCAGGGTATTGTTTTTCTAGAAAGTCCTTGGTCCCTGTGCACATCTGGCTCCTTCCCCAGTCATCTAACTGTTCAGGGCCGGGCTCGTTGGCTCAGCCTGTAATCCCATGCCTTTGGGAGGCCGCGGGTTTGAGAACCGCCTGGGCAACTTGGTGAGACCTAATCTCTACAATAAATCAAAACTTAGCCAGGCGTGGTAGCGTGTGCCTGTAGTTCCAGCTACTTGGAAGACTGAGGCGGAAGAATTGCCGGAGCCCAGCAGGTCAAGTCTGCGGTGGCCGGGAGCAGCCACTGCACTCCAGTCTGGGCAACAGAGACTCCAACTCAAAACAAACAAACAAACAGTTCAGGGGTCTTTCAGGGTCTCCCAGAGAGGATCTCTCTCTCTCTCTCTCTCTCTCTCTCTCTCTCGCCTACACTGACAAAGTGGCATCCTCCTCGACACTCCAAATGTGCTGGAGCCCCTTCCTTACACAGATAAACCTCTCAATGGCAGGTTTTTCTGGAAACCTCTCATAATGGCAGGGTTTTTTTTTTA
>NW_007092380.1:0-772 GCF_000164805.1 Carlito syrichta
GAGGGCAGACACAGAGAAAACTGACTTTGGAATGCAAACAATGAAGAGCCCCTAGAATGAAGGGTCTCAAACTACAACACTGATATCAAGACAATAATGGAGAGATTAAAAAGAATTGAGGAGACACAAGAAGAAACTAGGAAGGAGCTGATATCTGAGATAACAGTAATAAAGAATACTGTGAATGAAATAAATAACAAACTGATAAGCATGGAAAGCAGAATTACCCAAGCAGAAGAAAGAATCTCAGAGCTTGAGGACCAAGATATAGAACTAACCCAAACTCTTAAAAACACAGAAAACAAGCTCAAAAGGACAGAACAAAACCTTCAAGAGATGAGTGATTACTTAAAGAGACCAAACCTAAGAGTAATTGCCATACCTGAGGCAGAAAGAGAGACAGAGACCACACTAGAACAAGCTTTCCATGAGCTCATTCAAGAAAACTTCCCTTATCTAATCAGTGATGCAAAAATTCAAACACAAGAGATTCAGAGACCCCTGCAAGACAACAAATGAGGAGACCAACTCCTAGACACATAATAATTTGCCTAAACAAAGTAGGCATAAAAGAAAAAATCCTAAAGGCAGCAAGAGAAAAAGGCCAGATCACCTACCATGGAAGACCAATCAGAATAGCAGCAGATTTATCTACAGAAACCCTACAGGCTAGGAGAGCTTGGAGCCCTATCTTCAAAGTCCTAAAAGATAAACAATTTCAACCAAGAATACTTACCCAGCCAAGTTAAGCTTCATCAGTGAGGAGAATTAA
>NW_007092381.1:0-710 GCF_000164805.1 Carlito syrichta
AGTCTCTGAGGGACCATGGTAAGAGTATTGACATAGGGGGCGGTGGGCTCCATTGCCAGGTACCAGACTAGGTGACTCGTGAATGTTAACTTAAATAATTTGGCAAATCACTGATTATCTCCAATTCCTCAGTGGAAAATAGATGAACTAATTTGTCTAATCTGTAAAGTCACCTCCAATTCTGACATTTTGGTATTCTGTGATTCTACAATCACGGACTCTAGTCCCAGAGATCTGTGATGCCTTCGCATGGCCTCCAGTAGCGGCACTTGGTCCTTAGCGCTAATGTCCATTAGTCGCTGCTTCCTGGCCCACCATATTTCCTACGTGCTATCTCCCATGAGATCACACACTCTCCAGGGTAACTTTGTCTTCATCTCTGGGGTCTTCCTCCCAACTCTGTGCCTCGGTGCAACAGCCCTGAAAATGAGTTGCGGGCTCTCAGCAGGCACAAGGCAACTCTTTGCTCGGTCTAGGGTTCTAGGGGGCTGCGGAGTCCTGTGCCTGGGGCTCAAGGCCCTTCCTTCTGTTTCCAGCCCGGTTGCTCATTCTCGACACCACTCACAGTCAGGCAGGTCTTCTGGCCACAAACAGATAAAAGCCTACCAGTGAAGACCTTGTAAAACCCAATGGATAAAAGCCGGTTGGTTCCTCTGGCCCTGTGTTCCACAACACCCCAATGCTCAGATCACCCTCCTCCACTAGTGCCA
>NW_007092382.1:0-557 GCF_000164805.1 Carlito syrichta
CACGGACTGTGGGGCCTCTCCCGGCCCCAGCTCCTGCCCGGTACTAGCCAGGCCCCAGCTACTGGGGGAGGGCCCCCTGGTCCCCCTTGGGCTCCTGCCTGCACCCTGCGTGCCCACCAGGGTGAGTGGTGGCCTCGGCCGCCAGGCAGAGCCGGGCAAGCCTTGCCAGGGGAGAGGCCCCAAGCACCGGGTGTGGACGGACGCCGCTGCGCCAGGATGGGCTGCCAGGGCCACTGCTGGCCTCCCAGAACCCACCTCACTCCCCCCAGGTTGGGGGTGGCACTTGAGGGATATTTTTAAAATTTTATGTGCAAGATCTGAAAAACATAGAAAACTACGAGGACAGTAAAGGTCCTTCGTATCAGCATCAGGAGGGAAGCGCTGCTGCCAGTGCAGGTCTGTCCTTCCAGCCGCTGCTTCTGGGCACGTTGGTACTTTAAGTGGGATCAGGCTGCATTTTCTTTTTTTTTTTTGAATTGGAGTCTCACTCTGTCACCCAGACTGGAGTGCAGCGGCCGCTCCCAGCCACCGCAGCCTCGACCTGCTGGGCTCCGGCG
>NW_007092383.1:0-456 GCF_000164805.1 Carlito syrichta
TGAATTATGTCACTTGTGTATCCATGTCATCGTAAGCTTTGTGATTCGTATAACCTTTGCATCACGCGTGGCGTCTCAGGCCCTTTACTCTACTATGGCGAGCTCGATCACCACCTCTGCCGGGCCCTACCGGAAAAAGCTGTGAGATACCTCCGTTACCTGGCACCAGGAAGTCGGGAGAGAAAAAACGTCCCTATCGATCGATGTGGCTAAAACTCAAATTCTATATGGTGCTCTGCGGGTCGCATATCTCACTGTAGCTGACATATAGGCCCGAAGAACTCTGGACTATAGAAGTGAACCGTCAAAGCCTAGAGGGTGAGCAGAACCGTTTTGAAAGATCTCGAGTCTGGCTCTGCGCCCTGGATTAGAGCTCAGAAATGCCCTTTCAGCCAGCTCCCCGCCCCTTTCATCTGTCGGTATCAAGGGGGGAAGCCTAGCGTGACTCGGACCCTA
>NW_007092384.1:0-858 GCF_000164805.1 Carlito syrichta
AAAAGAGGAAGTCAAATTATCTCTCTTTGCAGATGATATGATTGTGTACCTTGAAAACCCAAAAGAATCTGTCAAAAACCTCGTTACACTGATAAAGGCCTTTGGCAAAGTCTCAGGATACAAAATAAATGTGCAAAAGACAATGGCATTTCTTTACACCAATAATAAACAAACAGAAATCCAAATAAAAAAACACAATTCCATTCACAATAGCCACAAAAAAATGAAATACCTTGGCATCTTCCTAACCAGAGACATGAAAGACCTTTACAATGAAAACTACGAAACACTGCTCAAAGAAATTAAGTTGACATAAACAAGTGGAAAAATATCCCATGCTCATGGATTGGAAGAATCAACATTGTGAAGATGTCCATCTTACCTAAGGCAATCTACAAATTCAATGCAATACCCATCAAATTACCAGCAACATTCTTCTCAGACCTAGAAAAAACAATGCAGGAATTCATATGGAAATACAAACGTCCAAGAATAGCCAGAACAATTCTCAGCAAAAAAAACAAAGCAGGGCGTATCACATTACCAGACTTCAAACTCTACTATAAAGCTACAATCATCAAAACAGCTTGGTATTGGTATAGGAATAGGCATATAGATCAATGGAATAGAATTGAGATTCCAGAAGCAAAACTTCAATTTCTCAATCAACTCATCCTCGACAAAGCCTCTACCACCTACCACTGGAGAGAGGAGAACCTATTCAGTAAATGGTGCTGGGAAAATTGGCTGACCACATGCAGAAGATTGAAACAGGACCCCTACCTATCCCCATGTACAAAGATTAACTCCAAATGGATCAGAGACCTAAATGTAAAACCTCAAACCATAAGAACCTGA
>NW_007092385.1:0-772 GCF_000164805.1 Carlito syrichta
ACCAAGCCTGGCTTCCCACTAATTCTGAAGCTCATCCCTTCTGTCTTCACCCCTGGAATTATTCTAGATGCCACATAAGGTAATTAAGACAGTTTTATACCCAGACAAGGAATGAGGCAAGCAAGGGTCCATTGAGTCACTTCTGAATATGAGAACAAGGAGGATTTGGTACAACTTCACACCAGGGTACAGTTGGGCATATCACTGTCTCCATGAGTGTTTCTGGTTATTCTTCACCTTCCTTCTCCACAGAGAGGCTTTTCCACCCTTGGGGACACTGGGATTCTTATGGCTTTCTGATTGGAGAAAAGAAAAGGGGAATGGATCCTTGTTATCTCTGCAAAAGGTTACAATCTGCAGGCAGGACACTTTTGCAGTGACTTCCTTTCAGCCTCAGTCCAACATAGATATTAGATGGTTGAAAACAGAGACATGGACCCACTGATCAGGATGCTACCCCCAGGAGTAGACAGGAGCTGGGCTTGGAACTTTTCCCTTGATATGACTTGGCCTTTCTTACCATTGGAGGAAGACTCATCATTCTTTCATTTATGTGCCCAGTAAGCTCTGCTGAGTGCTGACTCTGAGTGGAGTTTATTATTACATCCAGGGGAGACACAGAGAAGAATGAAGCCAGGTGCCTCATGCAGATGAAATTCAGGGTCTAGTAGAGGCCATTGAGCACATGAGTCATTCCTGCAGGAGTCTTATCGTGAATTAGATGCACCTCAAGGCTCAGGGGCCCACATATGTTCAGCCCCTCCAAGGTCCG
>NW_007092386.1:0-649 GCF_000164805.1 Carlito syrichta
CGTGTGAGCCACCACACTCCACCTGAAAGGCAGATTTATTAAAGAGAAAATACGTTGTTAAAAACACAACAGGCAGGACTTTGGAGAGAGTGTCAGCAGACGGTAAGGAGGCAGGGCCCTGCAGGTCTTCCCAGTGAAGTTTGGTCCTCTCTTCTGCCAGGTGTGCCATCATGCATTTGGGTTCCTGACATGTAAATAAAACCATTTTGATGGGTTGATATTTGACCTTGATGGTAAGCCCCTGAGGGGCCAGCCGGAGGTTTGTAGAATGACTGTTCGATTGTGGGTTTTGTTTCATGACCAGCCATGGTGGACTACTCTTGGCCATGGAACCAGCCACAGATGTTTTTCAGTGATTCCTCAGCTTTTATGGCCCCTGTAATCTCATTCTAAGATTTCCTTCCTCAAAATAGTTTCCCCAAGTGACGCCAGCCTCCTCGCGCCTCCTGTGCCTCCACTTCCCTTAGAAGGGGCAACAATGCCAGATCTTTGGCACAAGGGCGAGGGTTTCACCTTCTGTGGCAGCTTCCTGCTGAACAGGGGTGTGGCACTGACTCTTCCCACGATGGTTGGTCTGTCTGGGCACCCTATGGGTCATTGCCTTGGATTGTGAAATTTAGGATGGGGAAAGGGACTCCTCAGAAAGAGG
>NW_007092387.1:0-317 GCF_000164805.1 Carlito syrichta
CATCCGAACAGCCAACAAACACATGAAGAAATGCTCAACCTCACTAATCATCAGGGAGATGCAAATCAAAACCACAATTGAGATACCACCTAATTCCAGTCAGAATGGCAATTATCAACAACTCAAAAAATAACAGTTGCTGGAAAGGGTGTGGTGAAAAGGGAACACTTCTACACTGTTGGTGGGAGTGTAAACTAGTGCAACCTCTGTGGAAAGCAGTGTGGCGATTCCTAAAAGCTCCAAAAATTGGCCTTCCATATGACCCAGCAATCCCCCTACTGGGAATATACCCTGAAGAACACAAATCACTCTATAAA
>NW_007092388.1:0-3489 GCF_000164805.1 Carlito syrichta
AGGACTTCCAATACTATGTTGAACAGGAGGGGAGAGAGTGGGCATCCTTGTTTAGTTCCAATTTTCAGGGGAATTGGTTCCAATTTTGTCCATTTAGGAGTATGCTGGCTGTGGGTTTCTCATAGATGGCTTTTACTATTTTGAGCTATGTTCCCCGTATGCCTAGATGTTCAAGGGGTTTTATCAAGAAGGGGTGCTGGATTTTATCAAAAGCTTTTTCTGCATCTAGTGATATGATCATGTGGTTTTTGTTTTGACATCTGTTGATGTATTTAATTACAGTTATGGTTTTATGAATGTTGAACCAGCCTTGCATCCCAGGAATGAAGCCTACTTGGTCATGGTGGATGATTTTTGAGATGTATTGCTGAATCCGGTTTGCTAGGATCTTGTTGAGAATTTTAGCATCTATGTTCATCAAAGATATTGGCCTGTAGTTCTCTTTCTTTGTTGGATCTTTACCTGGCTTGGGTATCAATGTGATGTTGGCTTCATAAAATGATTTGGGGAGAGTTCCATCTTTTTCAATCGCCTGGAATGCCTTCAGTAGGATTGGTATCAGCTCCTCCTTAAATGTCTTGTAGAATTCTGCTGGAAAGCCATCTGGACCAGGGTTTTTTTTTGTAGGAAGTTTTCTTATTACGTGGTCGATTTCCTTGATTGTTATTGGTCTATTTAGGGTCTCAATTTCTTCTTGTTCCAACCTAGGTAGGTTGTGTGATGTCAGAAAGTCTTCCATTTCCTTCTGGTTTTCAAGTTTGTTTCTATACAAGTGTACGTAGTAGTCTCTAATGATCTTTTGTATTTCTTCAGGGTCAGATGTGACTTCATCTGTTGTGTTTCTGATTGTGCTTATTTGGTTTTTTTCTCGTTTTTCCTTTGTCAGTCTAGCTAGGGGACCATCAATTTTGTTTATCCTTTCAAAGAACCAGCTTTTTGTTTCATTGATTTTTTGTATTATTTTTTTGTCTTCTATGTCCTCGATTTGGGCTTTTATTTTGGTGATCTGGATTCTTCTGCTGAAATTAGGGTTTTTATGGTCTTGCTTTTCCAGTTTCTTTTTTTTTTTTTTGAGTCAGAGTCTCACTCTGTCACCCAGACTGGAGTACAGTGACCGCTCCTGGCCACTGCAGACTCGACATGCTGGGCTCTGGTGATCCTTCTGTCTCAACCTTCTGAGTAGCTGGAATTATAGGCATGCACTACCACACCTGGCAGATTTATTGATTTATTGTAGAAATGAGGTCTCGCTGCCCAGGAGGGTCTCGAACCTGCGGGCTCAGGCAATCCACTCACCTCAGCCTCCCAAAGGCATAGGATTACAGGCTGAGCCACTGAGCCCGGCTGCTTTTCCAGCTTCTTTACGTGGCTTGTTAGGTTGTTAATTTGTGTTCCTTCCATTTTCTTCATGTGTGTTTGTAGGGATAATAAATATTCCTCTTACTACAGCTTTGAAGGCATCCCAGAGATTTTGGTAAGATGTTTCTTCATTTTCATTTGTTTCCAGGTATCTTTTGATCTCTTTTGATTTCATTATTGACCCAGGAGTTGTTTGGCATCATGCTGTTTAGTGCCCATGTCTTTGTGGGTTTTGGGGGGACCTTGTTGGTGTCAATGTTTATTTTTATTCCACTGTGGTCCAAGAAGGTGCATGGTAGAATTTCAGTCCTTTCAAATTTGCCTATGCTTGATTTATGGCCAGTTATGTGATTGATCTTAGAATATGCTCCATGTGGTGAGTAGTAGAATGTGTATTCTGTGGTCTTTGGATGGAGTGTTTTGTAGGTATCAATTAAGTACATTGGGTCCAAAGTCACATTGAGGTTCCAGATCTCCTTGCTCATTTTTTGTCCTGATGATCTGTCTAGGGTTGTGAGTGGGGTATTAAAGTCCCCAGTTATGATTGAGTTAGAGTCAATATCTTTCTTTATTTTTCCTAGAAGTGGCTTTATGAAAGTTGGCACACCTATGTTGGGTGCATATATATTTAGGATAGATTTTTCTTGTTGATGGATTGAGCCTTTTATCATTATGTAGTGGCCTTCTATATCTTTTTTGATTTTTAATAGCTTGATGGGTATTTTGTCTGAAATTAAGATCGCTGCTCCTCCTTTATTTGTATTCCATTTTACTTCCATTTTGCTTTGTTTAATCTCCTATTCTTTATGTATAACCTCTTACTTTGTTCAATTCTGAAGTTGCACTGTAGGTTGTGGGTGGTCCTTTTTGAAGTTTTGAGATTTACTTAAGTGAGGAGCTGTGATTCAAAATCTATCTGCAGGTCCTGGTATCTGCTGACAGGTGTATGGATAATCTGGAACCCACTCAACACGGCCTTGGAATCTGTCTTTGCAATGGGGCTGTAGGTTTACTCCCTGAAATAAAATGTGGTTGACAGAGGGAAGAGAATGGAGCAGACAGTGGGTTGAAGAGGGAGGTGGCAAGATAGAGGAGTAAGGGGGAAAACAAACGAGTGTGCCAACAAATGGAGAGAGACCTATACTGAAACAGGTAAAAACAATAGAATACAGCTACAGATTAACCAACTCCCATACAAAAAATAATAAAACATACTATGATGTTACCATACAAGCTAGCCAACCACCTTATTGTTGTGTTGTTCCTCTATACAAATATATGGTTTACAGAGAGAAGAAAGGAGAAGAAAAGGAAGAGGGGGAAAAAAGGAACAATACAGTTGGAATAGAATTAAGTCATTAAACTAACAGAACCAATCAAACACACTCTGAGATTTTTCGTTTAAGTCCAATGTCCTTTCAGCTCTGATTTCTAGCTTTCTTTTCTAGCTGGTAAATTAGTTTGCAGTTAGGGTCAGTTGCCCCTGGTCTGCTGTGAGGGACAGTTCAGATCACCCTCCATTCACCACTCTGGCCTGTGTCTGTTTTTCAGGCTTGTTTCTCCCGTTTTGGTGTTGTTAACTTGAATCGCCAGCAGGTGGTGGTATCTAAGCTACTGGCCCCAGATGGGGTGGGGCCCGACAGGAATTGGGCAGAAGCTGGAGATGAAGATGAAAGACTGACTCAGGGCTCCAGCAAGTGGACACACAGCAGGCAGGACGTCTCAGCCACAGGAGAGGTGGCAGTTATCCCAGCATATCTTGCCTGCAGGGGTTTCAAGGACTGAAGTCATGGATCACCTCCAGCCCAGTTGTTGTGATGTGCTATGTTCTTCATGGAGGCCATGGCGACAGCAGTGACTGATGTGTCTGTGCTGCAGTGGCTGTCTAGACCGCTGTGATGCCCCAGTAGTGGCAACGGCCTAGCTCCATATGAAGAACAGGCTGTGATGTTGGGGTCCGCAGTCCTCGGAGAGAGAGCCAGAGACCCACTGCAGTTCTCCTTTGCAGAGGGTTTCATAGACCAGGTTGCCCCATCACCATCTCTGCCTCCAGTAGAAGCTCCGTACCCTAGGAGACAAGATTCCTATTCCAATAATAAATCTTAAAAATTTTAGAAAACAAAACATTAT
>NW_007092389.1:0-459 GCF_000164805.1 Carlito syrichta
CAAGAAAAGAATGAAATTAAAAACAGAAAAACAATAGAGAAAACCAATTAAACTAGTAGGTACTTCATTAAAGTCAATAAATTGACAAAAACTCTAACGAGATCAACAAGAAAAAAGGAGAAGACACAAATTGCACATATAAACTTGACAAGTAAATGAAACAAGTCAACAAGCCAAGAAATACAAACTACCACAACTGGCCTAATATTACCCAGGTAATTTGAATAATTTGCTACAACTATGAAAGAAATTGAGTGTATAATTTTTAAATTTTCAGTTTTGTAAGAAAAAGAAATTTCCAGACCCAGATAGTTTCACTAGAGAATTCTGGAAAACATTTTTTTTTTTTGAGTTGGAGTCTGACTCGGTCGCCCAGACTGGAGTGCAGTGGCCGCTCCCGGCCACTGCAGCCTCAACCTGCTGGGCTCTGGCGATCCTTCTGCCTCAGCCTTCCGAGTA
>NW_007092390.1:0-833 GCF_000164805.1 Carlito syrichta
AACAAAGAATACCACAGACCAATATCACTGATGTACACAGGCATGACAAAGTCTTAGCGAAAACCAAGTTAAACAGTACACTGCTTTTGTGCCTATTGTTAGAAATAGCAATTGAGGTGATTTTGGCCTTTTCTATATTCATTAGTAAAGGGGTATAAGTTTCTTCATTATATTCTCTAAGTTTGCAATCATATAACCTTAAGTTTTTAATGGAGGAAGCATACCAAAATCATAATAAAATTGTTCTTTTTATGCTTACTATCTGACTAAAGATACGAAATTTCTGGCATTTAGCTGAAGGTAAATATTAACTTAATTATCAAGGTATAGTATTTTAACCTCATTTTAGCCTATTTGCCTGTATTTCCAAAAAAGTGGCTTGTTTTACTTCTTTTATCGCAGTATAGGAGGTCATATCATGGTAAGCATGAATTTGGTTTTGAGAAAAATTTGGTTTCCTACATGCAGCCATGTGAATGTACGTTATTCATATTTCGTCATTTTCTGATGACTCTCAAATATGTTTTTGAAACTCGTGGATGAACATTTGTACGGTTTTGAGAACGTAGCTCTGAAACTATGATGTCATAACTATTATAGTCCATCTCTTTTCTTTACATAGGGGATGATTTCTCTCAAATGTATTCCTAAGATTGCAGTTTCTATACTGTAGGCTGTTAGCACATGAACAGCTAACCCCACAGTGTTTCACAATTGTAAAGCCTAACTCACACTTCTAACAGTATAAACATGCGCAATGCCTCTTTCTTCATGATTTTTCCAACATTATTCACGTTCCATTTTTCAATGTTTTTTAAAATTTTATTTTGTGG
>NW_007092391.1:0-884 GCF_000164805.1 Carlito syrichta
GTGAGATGGTGTAGCCAGGGAGGGAGCTGGGAGCTACACGTGGCTGGGGCCTGGGGTGAACAGCAGTGGCAGAGGGGCCACGGTAACCAGCCTTGTGTGGGACCAATGGTTTCCAGGTGTTGGACCAATGCAGCTGGTGGTGGGTGGGGGGATGGGGAAAGGAAAATAAGAGTCTTTATATGAACTCACTTTTGGAGAGTCTCACAGTGTCACTTGTGCCATTGCCATCTTAGCAGAACTCCCTTTTTCATATTTCTTTTTTGAGTTGGAGTCTCACTCTGTTGTCCAACCTGGAGTGCAGTGGCTGCTCCCGCCCACCACAGCCTCAACCTGCTGGGCTCTGGCGATCCTTCCGCCTCAACCTTCCGAGTAGCTGGAATTACAGGTGTGCGCTACCAAGCCCGGCTAATTTTTTGATTTATTGTAGAGATGAGGTCTTGCCTGCCCAGGCGGGCCTCGAACCTGCAGGCTCAGGCAATCCACTCACCTCAGCTTCCCAAAGGTGCGGAATTACAGGCTGAGCCAACAAGTCTGGCTATTTCACATTTCAAACAAATTTTGTAAGCCTCAAGGACACTTGAAATAAGGCTCTACTCCAAGGCAAGTCATGCCATATAATCTGAAAATCTGAAACTAAAGTTATTTACTTATTTATATACCCAAACAATATGCTATTATAACTGGGTCACATGAGGTTACTAATTTGAGATAACTCTAAAGTTGGAAATCTATAACTATGAAATGGACTTTTTTATTTTTCAGTTTGTTTCAAAGCTTTCTCGTCAGTTAATAGGGTAAAGGGGCTCTCCTTTTTAAAAGTTTTTATCATTTCATGTGTAGTTGGACGTTGAAAAAAAGAATGGAGCCAGATGACTATTGAATGG
>NW_007092392.1:0-648 GCF_000164805.1 Carlito syrichta
TTTTCCTTTTCCAAACTCAGCATACAAACTAGCAGTTCTGTGATGACATCCCTCAACCATCCCCCTCTGGTCTAAATGTCTCTTCTCTGTTCATCATATGCTATGCGTCTTCTGTCATAGCATTTGTACCAACATCTCAGGCACACCTGCTTTCTTCTCTGCCTTTCTTCTAATTTGTACACACCTCAAAGTTAGAAACCTCAATGACAGAAACATCTCAAACATAAGAACTTGAGTTATAAACTAGCACCCATTCTTCTCTTTTTATTGTATTATTCAGATTTTTTACCCAAGAAGAATTGAATTTCTGAGAATGCTGAGTTTGTAGATTTTGTTTGAAATATTTGAATAGCTGGGCTCGGTGGCTCAGCCTGTAATCCCGCGCCTTTGGGAGGCTGAGGTGAGTGGATTGCTTGAGCCCGCAGATTCAAGACCCACCTGGGCAACTTGGTAAGACCTCATCTCTACAATGAATCAAAAAATTAGCTGGGTGTGGTAGCGCACGCCTGTAGTTCCAGCTACTTGGAAGACTGAGGCAGAAGGATCACTGGAGTTGAGCAGGTTGAGGCTGTGGTGGCCGGGAGTGGCCACTACCCTCCAGTCTGGGGGACAGAGTGAGACTCCAACTTAAAAAAAAAAAAAAAAAAA
>NW_007092393.1:0-602 GCF_000164805.1 Carlito syrichta
CAGAATTACACGCATGCGCTATCATGCCCGACTGATTTTTTAATATTTTGTAGAAAGAGGTCTCGCCTGCCCAGGCAGGTCTCAAACCCACGGACTCAGGCAATCCACTCACCTCAGTCTCCCAAAGGCGCGGGATTACAGGCTGAGCCACCGAGCCCGGCTGAGAAGCAATCTATTTAATGATCTCCCCATTCTTGGCATTGAGTCGGTTTGGGATTTTTTCCATTGTTTGAATTAATGATGTTGTTGGAGGCCATGCACTTCAATCTTTGTCTAAGGCTTCAATTAGTTCCTTAGGATGGATCTCTGAAAATGAAATTCGTGGACACAGGGCCTACTTTGTTTAAAGCCTTTTGATAACTGTGGTCAATTGAGTGCCCCCAAATTTATACTAACAGACATATAACAGTCCATTGGTTTATGAAAATTCCTTTTCTCCATGTGCTCACCAACATTGAATAATTTAGTGGAAAACAAAGCAAAAATAATTTGCAACCATATATTTGATAAAAGTTTAAAAAGTCACAAGTTTCATTGGTGTTTCTTTATTTTTTATTTTTTGAGTTGGAGTCTCACTCTGTCACCTAGACTGGAGTGCAGTG
>NW_007092394.1:0-547 GCF_000164805.1 Carlito syrichta
AGTTGTTGATAATTGCCATTCTGACTGGAGTTAGGTGGTATCTCAGTGTGGTTTTGATTCGCATCTCCCTGATGATTAATGAGGTTGAGCATTTCTTCATGTGCTTGTTGGCTGCTCGGATGTCTTCTTTTATGACGTGTCTGTTCATATCTTTTGCCCATTTGATAATGGGGTTGTTTGTTTTTTTTTTTTTTCAGCACATTTGAGCTCCTTGTAGATCCAGGATGTTAAGCCTTTGTCAGACCTGGAGTTGGCAAATACTTTTTCCCAGTCTGTAGGCTGTCTCCCTGCTCTCTTGATGGTTTCTTTGGCTTTGCAGAAGCTTGTCAGTTTAATAAGGTCCCACTTGTCTATCTTCTCTCTTATGGCCTGTGGGTTTCGGGTTTTATTCAGGAATTGGATGCCAGTTCTGATTTCCATGAGGGTATTTCCTTCCTTTTCTAAGGTTCTTATGGTTTGAGGTTTTACATTTAGGTCTCTGATCCATTTGGAGTTAACCTTTGTGCATGGGGATAGATAGGGGTCCTGTTTCAATCTTCTGCATGTG
>NW_007092395.1:0-820 GCF_000164805.1 Carlito syrichta
TTTACAACGAGATGTAAATGATAAAGCGATAAGCCCCTTTCAGACATTCCTACAAGGTCGGCAGCAGACTCAGAGGCACCAGCTGCTCTCTATCACCGGTGATAATTTATTCCAGTGATAATTTACACACAGTGGCTATGTAAACCTGCAGGGAACAAAGACTTTTATAAAAGTAACCACCTTGCTATAATAAGCTTGTGATATTTTATAAATTCCCAGAATTAGTATATGATTTTCTACCCCACATTCACTATATGGGTTTGCAGCATTCATATTTAAAACTTTGTTAAGTTTGGCTTTTGTTGTCCCATAATGACCATGTTATGTTATGTAAAGCAAACAAGCTTTCCTAAGCATACCTTGGGATGGAAACTTAAAGGGCTAATGTAACCCTTTGCCTGCCAGCTCAGGTTACTTCATACGCAGGGACTGTATGGACCTAACTTATCTAACATTCCACTCGGCCCATTAAGTGGGTTTCTGTCAATCATGGGCAGCACCCACCAATACCAAGTGTTCCCGTACCCATTAGGAGAAATTACCCAATCATGTAGAATCAGGTTTGAAGTTCTTTCCCCTCCCTCTGTAATTGTGCATAAAAACTGCTTGCCATTATGAATTGGGGCTCTCATCCCTGAAGCTGCTGCTTCGGGCGTGAGCCCAGACTCGAGCCTGAATAAAGACCCTTGTGTGTTTGCATCGGAGCTGGCTCTTTGTGGTCTCTGTCTCTCTCATTAGAGTCCCAGGTTCAACAGTATTATGATCAGACTCTTGAAAATTATAGTGCTAGTGAGAAGCTCAGTAACACTTAAAATTGTCC
>NW_007092396.1:0-877 GCF_000164805.1 Carlito syrichta
CCAGTTAGCTAGTGGGCCAACACGTCAGTCAACAAGTTAACCCAGCTAACTATTTGGCCGACTATTCAGCCGACATGTTAAGCCAGCTAACAAGTCTGCCGAGTAGTCAGCCAACGTGTTTAACCAGCTAAGTAGTCGGCCGACTCGTCAGCCAACAAGTTAAGGCACCTAGCTAACTCGTAATCCAACCAGGTAAGTCAGCTAGTTAACTCGTTTAACAACTAGTTAAAACAGTTAGCTAACTCATTAACCAACTCGTTAAATCAGCTAGCTACCTCGTTAGCCAACTAGTTAAGTCAGCTATCTAAGTCAGCTAGCTAACAAGGTAGCTAGCTAATTCAGCTAGCAAAGTCAGCTAGCTCCCTAGTTAGCTGTCTATTTAAGTCAGCTACTTAAGTCTGCTACCTAACTAGACAGCTAATTATTAAATCAGCTAGATATTCAACTAGTTAAATAGTTAGCTAAATATTGAATTCAGGTAGTTAAGTCAGCTAGCTAACCAGTTAAGTTGGCCAGTTAAGTCAGCTAACTAAGTAGTAAAGTCACCTAGCAAGTCAGCTAGTTAAGTCAGCTTTCTAATTTAGTCAGCTGTTTGAGACAGCTAGCTAGGTACTTAGCTAATGGGTTAAGTCAGCAGGTTGAGTCAGGTAGTTAGCTAGTTAACTAATGGGTTAAGTCAGCTGATTGAGTCAGCTAGCTATCTAGTTAGCAAACGGTTTGAGTCAGCTGCTTGAGTAGTTAGCTAGATAGTTAGCTAACTAGTTAAGTCAGCTGGATGAGTCAGCTAGCTAGCTAGTTAGTCAAAGAGATAAGTCAACTGGTTAATTCAGCTAGCTAGCTCGTTAGCTAACAAATTAAGTCAGATGGTTAAGTCAGC
>NW_007092397.1:0-869 GCF_000164805.1 Carlito syrichta
CCACATGCTCACCAAGACTGGCATGGAGAACAATATCAGGACAGGCAAAGAAAAAGGAAGAAGTAGAGGGAAGAAAAAAGGGAAGTAGAAAGGAAGAGAAGGGGGGAGAAAGGATACTGTCATTCTCGGAATAGATACAAGGACATCCATGTAACAGCCTCATTACTGAGGACTTAGCTTTACCAATGCCACTCTGGCTCTCATGACTTAGTATAAATATAGATTAATTAAGGTTCCATTTTTGCAAAGTACATGAGTTTGATTAAAATGGATATTGCATTTAATTTGTTAGGCAAATTGATACTGCATCTATAATTAGACATTCCATCATATTAGAAGACTACTTTATCAACATGTATGCAGTAACTCATTATTTTAATTTCCCTAAACTATATCTCTGGAACTGCCACAAGAAAAACTGGTTTTAATAAAACACAGGATTATGTGGTGTTAGATGATTACTCCCAAAATACATTCAAGTGGGTCTGCTATGCACACTTACATAGAAATCTGTACCCAGAAAAGCTCATGGTTAAAAAATAAAGCATAAATTTAGTGTAAGGGTACAGAGACAAGAGAGTCTTTGGTAGTGAGCTGAAAAGTTATGACTGAGTTTCAATTCCTTTTACTGCTAACATAAACTAGAGTTAACCATTGGCATCAAAAATAAAGACTGTCAGGACAAGGAGAAAAATGGCATATGTGGTGTCAGAGCATTTGAGAACACAAGCCATCTCAGGGAACACCAAGACCCTGTCTTACTCTTTATGAAAGCACCTACAATACAGATCCTGGAAAGAATCCCAGAAGAGTGTGTGATTAAAAGAGCAAATGAATCCTATCAAGACCAGAAATTTATCAGGATTTTG
>NW_007092398.1:0-709 GCF_000164805.1 Carlito syrichta
GACTTAACCAGCTAACTAACTAGTTAGCTTACTCGTTATCTAACCTGCTAGCTAGCTGAGTTAATCATTTGACTTAACTCATTAGCTAACGAACTAGCTAGCTGACTCAACCAGCTGACTTAACTCGTTAACTAACAAGCTAACTAGCCTACTCAACCAGCTGACTCAACCCGTTTGCTAACTAGCTAGCTAGCTGACTCAACCAGCTGACTTAACATGTTACTTAACTAGCTAACTACCCGACTCAACCTGCTGACTTAACCTGTTAGCTAACTAGCTAGCTAGCTGTCTTTACCAGATGACTTAATAAGGAAGCTGACTTAGCTAGCTGAATTAGCTAGCTGAATTAACAACTTAGGAAACTGACTTAACTGGCTGACTTAATTAGTTAGTTAGTTGACTTAACTACCTGAATAAAATAGTTACCTAACTATTTAACTAGCTGAAGAACTAGTTGAATTAACTAATAAGCTAAGTAGATAGGTAGAAGACTTTAAATAGCTGACTTAAATAGTTAGCTAACTAGTGAGCTAGCTGACTTAGCTACCTGACTTAGCTAGCTAGATAGCTAGGTAGCTGACTTAGCTAACTGACTTAACTAGTTGGCTAAGGAGATAGCTGACTTAACGCCTTGGTTAACCAGTTAGATGACTATTTTATGTAGTTGGTAAACGAGTTAACTAGCAGACGTAACTAGTTGTTTAACGAG
>NW_007092399.1:0-831 GCF_000164805.1 Carlito syrichta
GGGAGGAATCACAGTCTTTGGGAACTTAAACAATTCTACATCCTTAATATCCTGCCTAGGAACAGATTGTGGTTTCAGGGGCCTATAGATTTTCCACAATTTTAACTAGAAACATGCTTTTTGATTCTTTTAAAAAGATACTATTTTCTGTATCAAAACATGCAATGTAGTACTTCCCATGAAGTGGTAGATAACTTTAGAAGGGACAGGTTGTTGGGGCACCTGTGTTAACTTCATCTGATGAATTCACCTCCTTCCATGAAATTCAGCCATCAGTATCAATGAACAGAACAACCTCAATCCCAGGACAACCCAACACTCCTTCCTGGTTACAGCACCCTCAAAATGCCCTTGTGTCAATAACTCCAAGAGAGAGTTTTTCTTTCTCTCTCTCTTTTTTTTGAAAACAGGATTTATTGAGAAGACAGAAAAGCTGCCACAGTAGGAGGGGACCCAAGGGTGTTGTGCAGGGAAGAGTTTTTCTATAGGGATGTTCTTGGGTTGTATACATAATCAGTATATTTTTTCTCAAACAATGGTGCCAATGTTTCTGTCACACTGTAAACACAAGCGTGATCTGTGGACCATGTTTGTGGTGGACAGGACTGCCAAAATGATTTTTAGGACCCAGTACAAAATGAAATTTTGAGGACCCTTGTTCAAAAATTATTAAGAATTTCAAGATGGGTTTATTTCAAGGTCAGTAAACCAAGCAGGAAGTCCCTGAGTGTGGGGTCATTCTCACTGCTGCATTGATGTTTGTGAAGTCGGCCATGTCAGTGGGTATCCCAGTTTGGGAAGAAACAGGCAGATCATCCCCTGTCCTCCCCC
>NW_007092400.1:0-821 GCF_000164805.1 Carlito syrichta
AGACCACAGAATAGTGAAAACATATTTGCTAACTGTAAATCTGACCAAGACCTAAAAGGAACTCAAACATGCCATAAAAAAACTAGTAAAAAATGGGCAAAAGATATTAATAGACACTTATCAGAAGAAAACATAAGAGCAGCCAACAGATACATGAAAAAACGTTCAGCCTCACTAATCATCAAAGAAATTCAAGTTGATATTATTCAGGATGGCCATTATCAATAACACAAAAAACAAAAACAACAAAACACTTCTACACTGTTGGTGAGAGTGTAAACTAGTACAACCTTTGTGGAAAACTGTGTGGTGATTTCTAAAAGATCTAAAAATCAACCTTCCATATGACCCAACAAGTCCCCTTCTGGGAATATCTTCAGAAGGACTCAAATAACTCTACAAAATAGATACCTGCACATACATGTTTATTGCAACATTGTTCACAATAGCAAAAACTTGGAACTAATCATGCTGTCTTTCAAAAGTGGGCTGGATAAAGAAAATGTGGTACATATACATGATGAAATATTACACAGCCATAAAGAAAAGCAAAATTATAAACATTGCAGCAACTTGCATGAATTTAGTCTATAATAATTCTTATTTTATCACAGAAAAAAAGATCTGAGTACTACATGTCCTCACTCATAAATGGACCCTGAACAAGAAAGGGATTGCAAGTAGTGGGTCACTACCAGGGGAAGGGGCACACATAACATCAATAAAGGTACCCAATCACAAACCAGGTGAAGTGGGAATCATGGGGTGGCCCAAATTTTTTTGTAGGATGACCAACCATGTACCTAACCCTGAATTGTACT
>NW_007092401.1:0-836 GCF_000164805.1 Carlito syrichta
CCCGCTGGGCTCCGGCGATCCTTCAACTTCAGCCTTCTAAGTAGCTCTAAATACAGGCGCGTGCTACCGCGCCCGGCTAATTTTTGGATGTATTGGAGCGATGATTCTTGCCCGTTTCTCTTTTCTAATGTAATATTTGTGTGCGATCTGCAAACTCCAATTTCGTATCACATTGGAGATTTGTTATCAGAAGCTACATCCTTCCTTAACTGCCTCCTGCTTCCCGTTCGGGTCATGGTCCTTCCGCGGAACTTGCTCCATGACACCAGGGTGACTGACTGTCAGTCTGGTATGGCTCCAGGTCCCTCCTTTCCTGGGCACTGCTCTCAAGAGCAGCCTTCACTGGATCAGGCGTAGCTCCTAGACCTCACACCTTCTTCTGTGTAATGGTGTGAAAGAGCTCCATGGAGCTCATGCTGGCACAAGAGCCAAAGATACAACATATTCAAGTCCAAGTGTCTGTAGTATTATTCTATGCTATTCTGCCATAGAAGTTCAGTCGACATTTGAACTCCCATGTATGCTAATTATTCAGGACACAGGCTCGAATCTCTTGACAGTGGGCCCTTCGACCCATTGTGGTTGAGGAAATAGGGAGGAGCAGCACGAAAGGAAAATGGGAAAGCTTGATAGGATTGGCCTTCTTTGAAATTATGGGAAGTAATGTGGAAGTTATATTTGAAAGCATTAGAACACTTCACTGAGAATAAAAGCCTTCTTTAGATCTTTTCAGTAAACCGATTTGGATTTTCCCCCTGATTTCCATCCAGTGGCGTCATTAGTGTTTACTTCACTCTGTGTCTTGCGATCATAGGATTACCTAAGCCATTTTCATA
>NW_007092402.1:0-636 GCF_000164805.1 Carlito syrichta
CTTTATGTTGCTGGTAATTTAGACTTTGGTGGTTTTCCAAAAAAAATTGGGAAATAGTTTTGGCAAACATCTTGTCAAAACGAGAATTTCTAAATGAGATTTGAGGGTCACCACTTTTAAAAGTTCGGTTTTTATTATTTATTTGGAGGGATATTTACTCTCTGTTGGAAGGAGAGGCTGATGGAGAAGAGACAATATGGGAATCTGACAGCAAGAGAGTGCCGGGAGGGTGACAGGGTGGGGGGCCGCATGGGTGGGAGCCACTCTCACCCTTGACACCTGTCTTGGGAGGAGAGGATGTGGCATGGTAACTGATGCCTGGTGCAGGATGCCAATTGGGCATCTCTTCCCCTTCAATTATCCAGTGGTTGATTTTTAAAAACTGTTTAAAATTTGACACAATTCCTAAGTGAGTCATCACAAGTTTGCACAGAGTTCCATTTTTGAGCTGCTACCTCACCTGCCCCATGGGAACGAAATAGACTGAGCACTCAGGGAAGCTTGTCAGCTCCCCCAGCAACCAGGAGTCCATCTTTGATGCCAGTGGGGCAACCCGAGGATGAAGGGACCCATGGGAGGGAGTGACACCCTCCCTCCCCCCCGCGCTAATTTTTCAGAGTCTGTCAGCTTCCACCA
>NW_007092403.1:0-487 GCF_000164805.1 Carlito syrichta
GACAGGACAGTATTATGTGTAATTAAAAGTGGGATTTGGAATAGAGTTAGGGTTTAATTTTTGTATCTCCTCCTCAATTCCCTATGTGTGTGTGTGTGTGTGTGTGTGTGTGTGTGTGTGTGTGTGTGTGTGATTTTCTATTCAGAATTAAGCACAATGGGGAACCGTAAAAATTCAAAGCCCCAATAGGTTAGAATGTTCTGAGGACTTTACAGGAGAGACCTGTGGCAAACTTGAGAGAAATATGAATAACACCTCTGAAAAGGCAGTCTTCACTTCCAGATCCAGCAGCCATGGACTGGGGCTGCTCTCTGATGGCAAATTTCTCTGCAGGAGCTTAGTAAAGCAAAGAATGCCTGAAGTGTTTGATTCACTTCTGCTTCTGTGACAGAGGTAAGTTTCTCATTCTCAACCAATTTTGTGTTAGATACTGGAGCATACAGAAGTACTAAAACAAGTTATCTATTATTTTCATTAGCATTTATTG
>NW_007092404.1:0-793 GCF_000164805.1 Carlito syrichta
TTGATGCCCGCTGATTACCTAAAGAAGTTACAGTTATTAAAATGACTTAGGTAATTCTATGATTCCAAGACACAGCGTGAAGTAAAGACTAATGACGCCACTGGATTGAAATCAGTGGGAAAATCCAAATATGTTTACTGAAAATAACTAAACAAGTCTTTTATTCTCAGTCGTGTTCTAATCCTTTGAAATATTTCTTCCACATTACTTTCCATAATTTAAAAAAGGCCAATCCTATCAATCCTTCCCATTTTCCTTTCTTGCTGCTCCTCCCTATTTCCTCAACCACAATGGGTCGAAGGCCCCACTGTCAAGTGATTCGAGCCTGTGTCCTGATTAATTATCCTACATAGGAGTTCAAACGTCGACCGAAGTTCTATTGCATAATAGCATATAATATAGTCACTTGGACTTGAATATGTTGTATCCTTTGCTCTTGTGCCAGCATGAGCTCCATTGAGCTCTTTGACACCAGTACATAGACGATGGTGTGAGATCTAGGAGCTTAGCCTGATCCAGTGTAGGCTGCTCTTGAGAGCTGTGACCAGGTAAGGCGGGACCTGGAGCCATACCAGACTGATAGGCAGTTACCAAGGTGTCACGGAGCAACTTCCGAGTAAGGGACATGACCAGAAACGGAAGCAGGAAGCTGTTACTGAAGGATGTAACTTCTGATAATAAATCTCCAATGTGATACAAAATAGGGGTTTGTAGATCGCACAGAAATATAACTTTAACAAATAGCAATGGGCGAGACCTGATCTTTACAACAAATCAAAAAATTAGCCGGGCG
>NW_007092405.1:0-822 GCF_000164805.1 Carlito syrichta
GCTAGCTGACTTATCTAGCTAGCTAGTTAGCTAGCTGACTTAGCTGACATAACTAGTTGGCTAAGGAGATAGCTAACTGACATAATGAGTTGGTTAATGAGTTAGTTAAGTATTTATCTAGTTAGTAAACGAGTTAACTAGCTGACTTAACTAGTTGTTTAACAAGTTTGCTAGGTGACTTAGCTTGTTGGCTGATGAGTTGGCTGACAAGTTAGCAGGTTAAGCACGTTGAGTGACTACTTGGCTGACATTTTAGCTGGCTTAACAAGTTGACCGACTAGGCGGTCGACTAGTTAACTGAGTGAACTAGTTGACTGACTAGTCGGCCCACTGGTTAGCTCGTTTAACTAGTTGGCTGGCTAGTTAGCTGACCTAACTTGTTGGCCGACTAGTTAGCTGACCTAACTTGTTGGCCGACTAGTTAGCTGATCTAACATGTCAGTTGACAAGATGTCCAACTAGTCGGGCGACTGGTTAGCTGATTTAACTAGTCGACTGGCGAGTGAGCCGACTGGTTTGTTGCCTAAGCTAGTCAGCTGGCGAGTGAGCTGACTTGTCAGCTGATTAACTAGTCGACTGGCGAGCAAGCCAACTAGTCAGCTGACCTGTTGGCCTGCGAGCAAGCCGACAAGTTAGTTGCCCTGTTGGCTGGCGAGCGAGCCGACTAGTTTGCTGACAGGTTTGGAATTGACTGAGCTGACTAGTTAGCTGTCCTGATGGAAAGCGAGCAAGCCCACTATTTAGCTGACCTGCTAGCTGAGTTACTAGCCGACTAGTTAGCTAAGTAACTAGATGATTTGCTAACTGACTTAACTAGCTAGA
>NW_007092406.1:0-718 GCF_000164805.1 Carlito syrichta
CCCGAGCAACGTGGCGAGACCTCATCTCTACAGTAAATTTTAAAAAACAGCTGGGTATGGTGATGTGCACCCGTGATTCCAGCTACTTGGAAGGCTGAGGGGGAAGGATCCCCAGAGCCCAGCAGATTGAGACTACGGTGGCCCTGAGCATGCCATTGCACTCCAACCTGGGCAACAGAGTGATACTCCAACAAAAAAAAAATTTATGAATCCTAAGCATGCTTTTAAAAATAGCAATAATGTCAGTATTGTGCAAATTAATTACCAAAATGCTGTAATTGTCAATAAACAAAAGAAAAAAATTTATACAATTTTTTTCTTTTTATTTCAGAACAAAAAAAGACTGTAAAATGAGACTATGCTTTCAAATAAAGCTACTGTAGTTCTCTCGTATGTCATTTAGCATTAAATTATAGTATCTCTTTGGAAAAATTTCTCAAATTTTAATATGCATAATAATCAACCAAAGGTTCTTATTGAAATATAAGTTCTAATTCAGGAGGTCTGGACAAGGGCCTGGGATTCTGCAAATTTTTACAAACTCCCAGGTGATGTAGATACTACTGGTTCAGGGATCACACTGTGAGTAGCAAAGTTCTTCTAGAGTCCATCACATTCCACAGAATGGGTTCAGTCATCTGCCATTGAGTATTAGAGACCAGGTGGGCTTGCATTAATGCCTGTGTTTTGACGGAATGGAGGGGTGTGCTGAGAGCAG
>NW_007092407.1:0-823 GCF_000164805.1 Carlito syrichta
CTACACTTTGCCCATTTTGAAGACAGTTTGGGCTATTGCCCGTCTCATGCAATTCTTCTGAAAGACAAGACATTTCGGTTTCGGTCGAGATTTCTTTCTGTTTTTAATGCGTTGTGTAGTAGTGGCATCTTCCCACGTCATGGTTTTTATTTATTGAACCCAGTATTTCCTTTCCATTGGCTTATGTCCTGTGCAGTGTCTATCAGCATGAGTGTGTACTGTTTAGTGTACTGTTCTATTGTCCGCTTAACTTTGTTTTTGTACTATTTTGTGGTTTTGGCTGCTATGGTAATTGAATTGTTTCCTTAGTGGTTTCTTCAGGTGGACTTTGAAAGTGTAGAGAGACACCAGGTGTTTGTATGTTGAATTTGTGTCCCGCAACAATGCTGAATTTTGAGTTCTGAAAGGGTGAGTGTGTGTGTGTGAGTGTGTGTGTGTGTGTGTGTGTGTGTCTGGTGAACTTGTTGGAGCTGTCTATACGTAGCGTCGTGCCTGTGAGAACTGAGTTAACTTTACTCCTTCGTCTCCCGTGAGGATACCTTGAAAAATTGTTTTTTGTTTAATTGCTCTGTTCAGCATTCTTAACCCTATCTTGAAGGGAAGTGGTGGAAGACTATATCCACGTATACTTCTTGATCTTCAGGGAAAAGCTGAAAGTTTCACCGTGGAGTAATCATGTGAGTTTTGTGTTTTCCTATGTGGCCTTTATCAGGTGAAGGAGGTTTTCTTCTATTCTGAGTTACATTTTAGTGTTTGTATCATGAATCAGTGTGATTTTTTCTCAAATCCCTTCGACCTCAATAAAGAAGGTTGTATGTGGCGA
>NW_007092408.1:0-808 GCF_000164805.1 Carlito syrichta
CATATTAGAAAAGAAAAAAAATGTGCAAATTATTAGCAGTATTTCTTTCAAGAAATTAAAAGCCGGGCTCGGTGGCTCAGTCTGTAATCCTGCGCCTTTGGGAGGCTGAGGTGAGTGGATTGCCTGAGCCCGTGGGTTCGAGACCCGCCTGGGCAGGCAAGACCTCATCTCTATAAAAAATCAAAAAATTAGCCGGGCGTGGTAGCTTGCGCCTGTAATTCCGGCTACTCGAAAGGCTGAGGCAGAAGGATCGCTGGAGCCCAGCAGTTCGAGGCTGCGGTGGCCGGGAGTGGCCACTGCACTCCAATCTGGGCAACAGAGTGAGACTCCAACTCAAAAAAACAAAAAATAAATTAGAAAAGTGAAAAGGAAATCTAGATAAAGTAATAGTAATAAATATGCTAAACAAAGTTAGCAAAGCATGCAATAGCAAATAAAGTAAGAGAATGCTGTGAATATTTTATGTAAGTAAATTTAAAAACATAGATAAAAATTAATCTTATAAAAAATATTTTCAAAAATGTAAGATGAAATAGTAAATCTGAATAGTAACAACTAAAGTTTTGTTACCTTAAATTCCAAGGTTTTAGATGGAAACTTCAGCAAACATTTAAGAAACAAATGCTCCCTATCTCATACAGCCTATTCTAGTACTAAAAAAGTTAGAATACTCCGAGTTAGGCAAGTAATGTAATTATGTAATTTTGACAACAAAACCAGAAAAGGACAGTATGAGGAAGAAGAATTATCAACTAATCTCAAAGTAATAAAGCAATGATAACTTTTTGTAATAGATGATAACAAATCA
>NW_007092409.1:0-818 GCF_000164805.1 Carlito syrichta
GTCACCCAGACTGGAGTGCAGTGGCCACTCCCGGCCACTGCAGCCTCGACTTGCTGGGTTCCAGTGATCCTTCTGCCTCAGCCTTCCAAATAGCTGGAACTACAGGCGAGCGCTACCACGCCCGGCTAATTTTTTGATTATTGTAGAGATGAGGTCTCGCCAAGTCGCCTAGGCGGGTCTCGAACCCACGGGCTCAGGCAATTCACTCAACTCAGCCTCCCAAAGCGCGGGATTACAGGCTGAGCCACGGAACCCGGCTATTGTTTCTTTTTATAATAAAACCCTGATATACTAGACTAGAGCTCATTGAGGGCAAAGCTTATGTTTTGCTCACAATTATATTTTTAGTGCCTAGGGTATTACTAGCTACATAAGAGAATGAATGAATAAATAACTGAATAAGTATATGAGTTATGTTTATTTGGGGCTATATTAAATCTTCTGATATTATTAGTTTCTGTCTAACATAGGATTTCTCTACACAAGCTTGCTTTGTTCATAAAATATTCAGTGATAATTTGGAGTTATCTTTGGAAAGAGGCACATTTCAACTAAAATACACACAACAATAATGGATACAAACTAAAAATTTATGCTCTTCTGAGTTGAATTGGCAGACTTGAATTACCTCTGTGGGTGCTTAGATGTTGTAAGGGACCATGTTACACAAAGCCAAGGTACTGTGCTGCACCAAGCCATAGACATATAATTCCAATTTGCAAAGGTCCACTCAGATAATATGCGAACTGATCATGTTTGCCAGAAAAGCTGGACTCGGGACAGCAAGAATGGTATCAATATAGCTTGTCTGTGATGAG
>NW_007092410.1:0-881 GCF_000164805.1 Carlito syrichta
GGACCCGGAGCCCCGCCCCCACAAGAGAGAGATTGACAGCAGGTCCCATTCATTGTGCAGGGTAGGTGTCTGACACCCCGCAACGACTCCCACGTAACGTTAACACAGGGAAACACGCAAACGTGGTCAGAAAGAAAACATGCCAGAAAGCTCCACATACCTCCGCAGGGAAAAAGACACACATCTGGAGAATGCATTTGAAGTAGCAGTATACAGTTGCTGTCGTCAATGAAACATATCCAGTCAGTCAACTGGGATACATTTCAAAAATAAGTTAACTAACAATCAGCAACAGGATATTTTATCTAAGCACGTTTCAATAAAATAAGGGTCTGTGTTTTTATTTCGGTGTGGAAAAAAGTGGTTAAGGCTACAGCAACAAGAAGTTCTTTCTAATGACTGGCTATGGATTCAGGGCTCTGGTGTAAACTTTTGCTTCTTAATTTGTAATTTGAAAGAGGTAGGGTACAATTCAGGTGAAATATATGAATATTCATTTTACAGGAACCCTTGTTGTTCAGGCCTGTCCCCGACCGTCCCGGCACCCCGGGCAGAATCCAACTACTGCAAGTCCTGGCCCTCCCCCTCCCCTGCATCTCCCAACTCTGAAAATCTTTTTTGTTGTCGTTATTATGACGGTTGTGCAAGGTCCACTTATGAGTGAGTACATGTGATACCCAGTTTTTGCTTCCGTGAAAGGTCACCCAGTAGTATAGACTCTAACTCCATCCAGGTTTCCGTGAACTTCGTGAGTTTGTTCTCGTTGTGACTGCATAATATGGCATTGTTCCTACGTACCACATATTTTGAATCCAGTCCTCTTTAGATGGGAAGGATGGTTGGCTCCATGTCCTTGCTACTGCGAACAATGTGGCGATAAA
>NW_007092411.1:0-407 GCF_000164805.1 Carlito syrichta
AACATCATATATTATGGTCTCTCTAGTGGCTACATCATTGTATGCATTTGTGACAATCCAAATTGTTCAATTAAAATTGACAAAACAGCCGGACCGGTGGCTCAGCCTGTAATCCCGCGCCATTGGGAGGCTGAGGTGAGTGGATTGCCTGAGCCCGCGGATTCGAGAACCGCCTGGGCAGGCGAGACTTCATCTCTACAATAAAATCAAAAAATTAGCCAGGCTTGGTAGCGCGCACCTGTAATTCCGGCTACTCGGAAGGCTGAGGCGGAAGGATCGCTGGAGCCCAGCAGGTCGAGGCTGCGGTAGCCGGGAGCGCCCACTGCCCTCCAGTCTGGGCGACAGAGTGAGACTCCAACTCAAAAAAAAAAAAAAAAGTTGACGAAACAGCCTGTCAGATATCTCTC
>NW_007092412.1:0-838 GCF_000164805.1 Carlito syrichta
CGGCTATTTAACTTTTCTGAAGACCCTACTAACTCACTTATAATCTCACCCAATACACGCTGTGTGTCTCTGAGTCGCTGTGGAGGTCTCTGCGTTCTGGGTTTGCCAACATTCCAGAAAGGGATTTGACCAAGATCTCAAGTTTGCAGAAATCAGGAAAGGGCGGAGATGTTTCCGGTTCCGGGAACAAACACCTGAGTCCAAGCTGCCTCCAGGGCCCTGGGGTCTCAAATGATGCAAACCCCAACCTGCGCCCCCTCTGTGAAGAAAAAATATATTTTTAAGTCAATTTTATTATGGGACATGCCTGAGAGGTTTGCATGGACTTGTGGCTTCAACATACCAAAGGCAAAGTTAAATATTTGCACTAGTTAGGTTCCCCCCCTTCCTGCTTACATAATTGACCCACATTTCAAAGTCTTTAAAAGCATTTAGATTAAAAAATAAATTGTGACCCGGCTTGGTGACTCAGCCTGTAATCCCGCGCCTTTGGGAGGCTGAGGTGAGTGGATCGCTGGAGCCCAGCAGTTCGAGGCTGCAGGTCGAGGCTGTGGTGGCCGCGAGCGGCCACTGCACTCCAGTATGGGCGACAGAGTGAGACTCCAACTCAAAAAAAATTATTAAATAAATAAATAAATTTTGTTTGGGGCCTGAATATTTCAGGACACACATGAAGTAAATATTGGAACTCCTTGAGGGCAGCTGTCATACTAAAACTTCAAACTTCTTTCCTCCTCTTTCTTTTCTTATTTTTATTTTTTTGAGTTGGAGTCTCACTCTGTCGCCCAGGCTGGAGTGCAGTGGCCACTCCCGACCACCGCACACAGCAGCCTCAACC
>NW_007092413.1:0-726 GCF_000164805.1 Carlito syrichta
GACGTACTCACCATCCCTATCCATCCATCTTCAAGATTCCTGAGGACAGTGGCAAACTCCTGCAAAGACCTTGCTTGAAAAGAGAAGGGGTACATGAGGGAGGGGGATAGTGACTGGGGAGCCTTTCCAGGTCTGATGATTACATATGGACTTAAATTCTGGGCATGGTAGTGCATGCCTGTAATTTGGTTACGTGGAAGGAGGAGGCAGAAGGATCACTGGAGCCCAGCATGTTGAGGCTGCGGTGGCTGGGAGTGGACACTGCACTCCAGTCTAGGTGACAGAGTGAGACTCCAACTCAAAAAAAAATTTCCTTGGTACATGCAGACACCTAAAGTCAATTGCTTCCCAAGGCTCCCTTTATCTTTTAATCACTAACCATTAAGGATGACCCAGAAATGCAGGTTAATTGCACCTGGCATGCTAGCTAGCAAAGGATTTCTTCAAGGAAAAGGCCTGCAGTTCCTAAGAGTACCCAGGACTGGTGAATTGCTGACAGGTTCCCAAGCCACAGACTGGAAGGGGCAGAGTTCCATTTAGGAGCTGAAGGATTTCCTGCCCAGGATTCAACCTCCTCAACCTTTGTCATAGGGTTGCATCAGAACCCAGCCTTTTCTTTGGTGCCAGAACTAAGCAGTGTTGCTGGTGTTGGGGACCACATCTTTCGCCTCTTCTTGGGCTCCTCCCCTCTGACTCCTAAGGCCACTGTTAACAGAATGCAGCTTG
>NW_007092414.1:0-531 GCF_000164805.1 Carlito syrichta
ACTTGGTGAGACCTCATCTTTACAATAAATTAAAAAATTACCCAGGTGTGGTAGTGTGCACCTGTAGTTCCAGCTACTTGGAAGACTGAGGCGGAAGGATCACCAGAGCCCAGCAGGTCAAGGCTATGGTGGCCGGGAGCAGCCACTACACTCCAGTGTGGGCAACAGAGTGAGACTCCAACTCAAAAAAAAAGAAATCAATAAATTATCCAGGTGTTGTGGCATGCAGCTGGAGTCCAGGCTGCTCAGGAGGCTGAAATGGGAGGATCGCCTGATCCCCCGATGTCGAGGCTGTAGTGGAGGATCACCTGATCCCCCAATGTCGAGGCTGTAGTGAACCATGATTGGGCCACTGCACTCTAGCCTGGGTGAGAGAGAGACTCCAACTCAAAAAAACAATAAATAAACAAATAAAGAGGACTGAATGGGTAAAACCCTGCAGTGTGAGGATAGGTCAAACTGGTAGAGGTCACAGGATCTCCGCCACTGGGAGGCTGATGTGGGGACATGTAGCACCCAGGGGCCAGGAAG
>NW_007092415.1:0-794 GCF_000164805.1 Carlito syrichta
GGGCATGCACATTTTATTTTGAAAATTCTAAGGTGGGCCGGGCTCAGTGGCTCAATCTGTAATACCAGCACTTTGGGAGGCCAAAGCGAGTAGATTGCCCGAGGGTTCGAGACCAGCCTGGGCAACTTGGTGAGACCTTGTATTTACAATAAATGAAAAAAATTAGCTAGGCGTGGTCGTGCACACCTGTAGTTTCAGCTACTTGGAAGGCTGAGGCAGAAGGATTGCTGGAGCCCAGTTGGTCAACTCTGGGGGCGCTGGGAGCATGCCACTGCACTCCAGCCTGGGTGATGGAATGAGACGCCAACTCAAAAATAAATAAATAAATAAAAAATAAAAGAAAAAGAAAGAAAATTCTAAGATGTTTGTCCTATGGCAGTTATAAACATCAGCTCCACTTTAATAACCTTAAGAAACTAGACAAGTAAAGCGAAAACATTTATTGAAATATGGATAGAAGATAGGGAAACTGATAAGGAAACACAAACCCTGGAGATGAAGTGGGCAATGGATTCTCTCATGAACAGGAGATTTTGAGAACCAGTCTAGAGAATTAATTAGGTTGGGTTTGAGAAGTATTATTGTAAAAGAAATGCCATTTGGAGTATAAAAATAAGATCTTGTGAAATCGTGTGTTAGTGGATACTGGTGTAGTGGGTGAGGATGGTGGCTGGGTAGAAAGATATAGTTGATGGGATCATGGTGTATGTCTCTTTGCCATTACTTCTATTTTTCCCTACTTTTACTCTTAGTGGAATAATAATTTCTGTAGTCTTGAGCAACTCATTTTAACA
>NW_007092416.1:0-477 GCF_000164805.1 Carlito syrichta
CTGGCTAGTTAAGCCAGCTTTCTATCCAACTGTCCAGCCAGATGGCTGGCTATTTAAGCCAGCTGGCTAGCCAGGTGGCCAGTCCACTAACTAGCTAGCCAGGCTGCCTAGCCAGCTAGCCAGCCAGGTAGCTAGCTAATTAATTCAGCTGGCTAGATCACTAGCCAACAAGGTAGCTAGCTAGTTAAGTCAGGTGGCTAGCCAGCTACCCAGCAAACTAGTTAGTCAGATAGTTAAGTGAGCTAGCTAGCCAGCTAGCTAGTTGTCTGCTAGCAAGTCAGCTAACAATTCAGCTAGCTAGTTAAGTCAGCTAGCTAGTCAGGTTGCTTGTCAGATAGCTAGTTAATTCAGTTACCCAGTCAGCTACCTAGTCAGCTAGATAATTAATTCAGCTAGCCAGCTAACTAGCCAGGTAGATAGCTAGTTAAATCACCCTGCTAGTCACTAGATAGCTTGTTTGCTAGCTAGTTGTGTCAG
>NW_007092417.1:0-387 GCF_000164805.1 Carlito syrichta
GGAGCGGCCACTGCCCTCCAGTCTGGGTGACAGAGTGAGACTCCAACTCAAAAAATAAATAAATTAAATTAAATAAAATAACCCTAAAGCCGGGCTCGGTGGCTCAGTCTGTAATCCCACGCTTTGGGAGGCTGAGGTGAGTGAATTGCCTGAGCTCTCAGGTTCGAGACCTGCCTGGGCAACTTGGCAAGACCTCATCTCTACAATAAAATAAAAAAATCAGCCGGGCATGGTAGCGTGTGCCTGTAATTCCGGCTACTCGGAAGGCTGGGGCGGAAGGATCGCCGGAGCCCAGCAGGTCGAGGCTGCAGTGGCCAGGAGCGGCCACTGCACTCCAGTCCGGGCGACAGAGTGAGACTCCAACTCAAAAAAAAAAAAAAACCCTAA
>NW_007092418.1:0-430 GCF_000164805.1 Carlito syrichta
TACAGATAATTTCATGCTTTACCTTACAGTACAAACAGGAAGAAAAGAAAAAAAAGTTGTCATTGATTTGTGCTTACTATAGGCCAGAAATGGTGGCAGATGCTTTAAATATTTTTAAAGAATTTACTCTTTCCATCATCCCAGTGTACAACTACGAGCCCAATTTTATGGATGAAAATAAATGGGCTAAAATACAGGATACCGCTACTTGCCCTCTAATTAAAATAACTGAGTCACTATTATACAAGTAAATGTTTCAAAGAGAAATAAATTTTAACAGAATTAGTGACGAGGCCGTAGAAAGTATGAGACAGAAATAATAGGTGAAATACCTTCTGATTAATCCCCGATGTTCAAATATACTGTTGCTAATCTATACTTTTTACAGTATATCAAAAGAACTACCAATAAGCTTATAAATAGTTAAAGC
>NW_007092419.1:0-657 GCF_000164805.1 Carlito syrichta
GGTTTTTTTGAGTCAGAGTCTCCCTCTGTCACCCAGGCTGGAGCACAGGAGCATGCTCACGGACACCGCAGCCTAAATCTGCTGGGCTCCAGCGATCCTTCTGCCTCACCTAGAACTACAGGCACACACTACCACTCAGCTTATTTTTTGATTTATTGTAGAGACGAGGTCTCACCAAGTTGCCTGGGCTGGTCACGAAGCCCTGAACTCAGGCGATCCCATTGCTTCAGCTCCCCAAAGTACTGGGATGGCAGGCCTGAGCCACTGCACTCAGCCCCATTGTGCACTTTAAGATGGTTAATTTCAAGTTCTGTTCATTTTACCTCCATGAAGAAAGAGAATGAACCTCTTCTTCTACGCATCACAAAGGGTCAGAATTCACTTCATGAAGTGGGGGAGGGACAAACAGAGCAAACGGTCAACACTGTCAGGCCTGTGAGGGGCAGGAGAGGCCTCTGGTCCTCAGCCTCTGTCTAAAGCCACCTCCTGGAGCCCGTGGGACACCACCAGTGGGGAATGGTGACCGAATGGGTCGACACTTGCTTCCTTTACACGTGTGTGCCCTTTTCTCCCATCGGGTCATCTACACCACTGCTGAAGTATGTGCCCGAACACAAGACTTTTGTGGGATCTGCTCATTATCCTGATGAGAAAACT
>NW_007092420.1:0-309 GCF_000164805.1 Carlito syrichta
GTAACCCTTGCATATGTTAGAAAAGGCCAAGTGGCATAGCAGGAAAACGGAAAAACAAACCATGACATTTCCATGTTAGCTGTGAGTACTTCACATAAACATGCCATTTTTTTCTTCCATGACTGCACAGAATTCTTCAGCGGTAACAAACAGCAAAGGTGGAAGACAGAAAGGCCTCAACTTCCTGGGCTTGCCCTGCGGCCCGGGGTCTTCGGCCCACCCAGACCCTGTCAATCAGGTGGGCCTCCAAGGATGGCTCCCAACACAATATTTTACTTCACTTAGGAGAAATAAGAATTTTTGCTGAAG
>NW_007092421.1:0-536 GCF_000164805.1 Carlito syrichta
TGAAAATCACCCTCGAGTGCAAGCCAATTTCTTAAAATCCTAGCACCTAACCAGGGGGACTGGGGGATTGTCCTTTGAATATTAAACATCACATTTCACTGCATGACAGTGGGGTCCCTCTGGCCTGGTCGAAGGTGCTGTGGATTAAACAGACTGTTGATGAAAGATGCCAAATACTGTCAAATATTTAAGATGGTTTATTCTTAGCCAAACGTGAGTGACCTGGGCCCATGGCATCTGCCTATATGTTGATCCTGAGAGCGCGTGCCCACCATAGTTAAATGATAGCTTGGCTGTATACAATTTAGGAGGACACACGTTACAAGAAACCATAAATCAATACATGTGAGATGTATACTGGCTTGATCCAGGCAGGCAGGACGCTTCCAAGGGGCCAGGGCAGAGACTGGAGGTGCATTAAAAGATTTCCTGAGCTGGGCATGGTGGCTTACACCTATAATACCATCACTTTGGGGGGCCAGGGTGAGAGGATTGTCTGAGCCTATGGATTCGAGAGAAGCCTGGGCAACTTGGCG
>NW_007092422.1:0-546 GCF_000164805.1 Carlito syrichta
AAGTCAGCCCACTGTCGCTTCTTTCTCCCACTAATTATTACTAAATAATATGGACAAAATCCCCGCTCCAAACCGTCCCCTTCCAAAAAAAAAATCCAGAAAATTACCCTGCAGAGTATGTAAAACAACAGTCATCAAATGGAAGAGGGAAGTCAAAACTTGTAGAGCCATGTGATGGGTTGCTTTGGGCTTTAATTTCTTTCTTTCTCTCTTATCTTTAAATTGAGGGCAGGTCAAACCAAGAACCTTATAATGATTATGGTCAGCAACACCTGGTCAGAAGGGAAAACCCCCGTGAGATACAGATTGTGGAAGAAGTCCTCATTTTTGCCCTCTTTTTCCTCTCCCATCACTTCCTTGAGACCACCCCACTGAAATAGTGGTTTATGTTAGTGCAGCAGGTGGAGTTGCATAACCCCAAAAGAATATCCTTTCCTTTACGAAGGAGAATCAGAAAAAGAGACTCTGTTGTGCAGAGAGAGGGGAGGTGGGGAGAAAATTCATATATTTTTGTTTCATTTCTCTGACTTTTGTTGTTCAGATATG
>NW_007092423.1:0-1205 GCF_000164805.1 Carlito syrichta
AACACCTTTGGTAGATTAAGATGAAACATCTCAGCAAAATGAAAAGGCACAGACTCTCCATACCTGCAGGCCTCCGCACAGCATCGCTCACTGCCTGTGAGTTCTTGTGGATGGGCTGGGCATGCTCAAGGCTTGTAATTCATTCTGCAGGATTTTACCCCCAAGTACACAGGGCCCCTCCTTTCACCAAACAGAGACTTAAGCAGATGAAGACAGTGAAGTACCAGTAGAGCATTTTCTAGCACCTCTCTTGTGTTGGGTTCTCTTGCCTTCTTCTCAGAGATGGAATTCTGAGACTCACCTCAGCACAAGAAATGGGACCTCTAAATGCCACCTGAGCTATGCCTCCTGTGGACTTCTAGCTGTGGCACCCTGTGATATAACATCTCAGGTCACTCACAGTCTCTGAAATGCTCAGTTATGTTCATCAGTACCAGATACATACAAGCTAGAAAGTTTTATGGGCAGATTTTGTACAGTACAACTCATTTACCTTTGGCTAAACCAGTTTGACAAGCTGTCTTCCAACTGCATTTTCCAGAACTTCTTTGAGAGCCTCGAAGCTTATAAATCATTCCTGTATCCTTAATGTGTCCCTTTCAACTTGAGTCTGATCAACACCTGGATTTAAGACTTGAGTCTTCAGAAAATAAATAAATGAGAAAAGTGATGCAATAATTCAGGATTTCAGATCATTCCACTGAAGAGAAAGAGGAACTGTAGACTGGTTTGAGGCTGGATTTTAGGGGTTCCACGGATTGGGATGTTTTGCTTCCTGACAGTGATTGATGGCAACAGTTGACTCCATACTTCCTGAACTCAGGAGAGAGCCTCCTGGGAGGTCTGGCCTCCCCTGCAACGCACAGCATTCCAGGTTGGGCTTGCAGGGAGACCATCTATCAGCAGCCAGGCAGGAGGAAAGAGATAACAGTGACACTGAAAAATTAAAAATGGTATTTATCACCGCTCCTGTGTCACCAACCTGTTATTTTATTTTTCTTCAGAATAATGGGATTTATTAAGGCCATTTATCCTCAAGTTTCATGGAAAATTGTGTATTTGAATGATGAAGAGCATGCCCAGATATCCAGAAAGCATGAGTGCCTGAAAATGAGTTCCAGAACTCACCAAGGAAAGCTGTCTTTCAAAATTTTAAAATTCTGCCCTTTAAAGAGAATGCAAAATATGCCTGTGATGTTGCAGCC
>NW_007092424.1:0-666 GCF_000164805.1 Carlito syrichta
GTTAGGTATACAATTACGTTTCATTCAGGCACCCTGTTGATAAGAGGTATTTCCCCGTCCCCAGACAGATATTTGCTACTGTTAATCCCATCTCCCTCCCATCCTCATAGTTTCCCAGTACCATCAGTCATTTTCTTATAGTATTACATTGGATGTACAAGGTCCATTATATGAGTGAGAACATGTGATACTTGGATCTTTGTTTCTGTGAGAAGTCATTCAGTATTATAGACTCTAGTTCCATCCAGGTTGCTGCAAAATTCATGATTTTGTTCTTTTTTATGGCTATGTAGTATTCTATCGTGTATATGTACCACATTTTTTTAATCCAGTCCTCTTTTGATGGGCAGCATGGTTGTTTCCAGGTTCTATTGTGAACAACGCTGCGATAAACATACATGTGCAGGTATCTTTTTGATAGAGTGATTTGAGTTCTTCAGGGTATATTCCCAGTAGGGAGATTGCGGGGTCATATGGAAGGTCGATTTTTAGAGCTTTCAGGAATTGCCACACTGCTTTCCACAGAGGTTGCACTAGTTTACACTCCCACCAACAGTGTAGAAGTGTTCCCTTTTCGCCACACCCTCTCCAGCAGCTGTTATTTTTTGAGTTGTTGATAATGGCCATTCTGACTGGAGTTAGGTGGTATCTCAGTGTGGTTTTGAT
>NW_007092425.1:0-1401 GCF_000164805.1 Carlito syrichta
CAAATGCATACAATGACGTAGCCACTAGAGAGACCATAATATATGATGTTTTAGCACCCTACATTCCTATCGCAGTCCATTTCTTCTTTCTAACTTTGGCCTCTGATATTCACTGATCTGTTTTGTGTCTTAATGATTTTATCATTTAGAATTTTATGTAATTTAATTAAAAAGTTGTTTTCATGTTTGGCATCCTTTAGTGAACTTAACACTTAAGAATCATTTGTGGGCCAGGCTCAGTGGCTCAGCCTGTAATCCCAGCACTTTGGGAGGCCGAGGCGAGTGAATTGCCTGAGTCCGTGGGCTTGAGACCCACCCAGGCATCTTGGCGAGACCTCGCCTCTATAATAAATCAAAAATTAGACGAGCGTGGTAGGACGCGCCCGTAGTTCTAGTTACTTGGAAGGCGGAGGCGGAAAGAATGCTGGACCCAAAAGGTCAAGACTGTGATGACTGAGAGCATACCACTGCATCCAGTCTGGGTGACAGAGTGAGAATCTAACTCAAAAAATAAAAAAAAGAAGAAGAATCATTTATGTTGTGATGAGCATTATGAGTTCCTTTTTTCCTTAACTTCTGAGTACTATTTTATCATATGATACAGGTTGGATTCAGTGACTTATGCCTGCAACTTCAATATTATGGGAGGCTTATCTAGAGATATTGCTTAGCCCAGGAGTTTGAGACCAGCCTGATAAGCATAGCAAGATCCCATGCCTGGAACGCACTGGTACCTCTAGCTGTTCAGGAAGCTGAGAAAGGAGGATCATTGAGCCCAAGAATCGAGAATGAAACCACGTCTGCAAGCCAGCCTGGGCAACAAAATGAGACCCTGTCTATAAAACACAAAATATATTGATCCACAGGAGATAAACCTTGAATTAGAAAACTTGAATCTCTTGTAATGGACAGTAAGCCCATCTGCTCTACACTAGAATGAGACATTTTTAAAATACCAGGCATTCAGGATTTCTGCATTTTGCTCTGGAGGGAGACACTGTCTCTTTATTTTAAAGCTATAAACAGACATTATTTGCTACTTAGGGAGGAAAAGTCTGTATCACCAAAGCTGTTCTCTGTAGAAACATTCTTGAAAACATAACAAAAACCAGTGTGTCTTGCTCACAAGATATGTGAAAGCATAAGAGACCAATGAGAAAGAAAATTATCCGCTAGCATTATCTACTAGTTCCAATTTTTCTCTATAATTTCTAAAGCTGTTTATTGATTTTTCTCCTCTCTATAGATCATATGTGTCTGATTTTTTGAAAGTCAGGCGATTTTTGACTAGATGTTAGATTTAATTTAATTGTAGGATTTATTTTGAGGAATTTTGGACTTTCTTTAGATATATAATTGAGTTTTCATGTTTCTTAGAAAAAAATTGGCACTCTAGAGGTT
>NW_007092426.1:0-680 GCF_000164805.1 Carlito syrichta
AGGGTCGGAGTCTCGCTCCGTCATCCAGACTGGGGTGCGGTGGCACGCTCCCGGCCGCCGCGGCCTCGGCCTGCTGGGCTCTGGCGATCCTTCCGCCTCAGCCTCGGCCTTCAGGGTAGCCGGAACTGTAGGCGTGCACGACCACGCCCGGCTGATTTTGGATTTAGTGTAGAGAGGAGGTCCTGCCGAGTTGCCCGGGTGGGTCTCGAACCCACGGGCTCGGGCGATCCGCTCGCCTTGGCCTCTCAGAGTGCTGAGATCACGGGCTGAGCCGCCGAGCCCAGCCTATAGCTAACCTTTTATACTCATGATCTGAATTATCCAAAATTATGAAAAAAGTCTGAAGTTCTTCAAAACTGAAACATTAAAATAAAAAAGCCGGACTCGGTGGCTCGAGCCTGTCATCCCGCACCTTTGGGAGGCTGAGGTGAGTGGATGGCCTGAGCCCGCGGGTTCGTGACCCGCCTGGGCGACTTGGCGAGACCTCATCTCCACGATCGATCAAAAATCAGCCGGGCGTGGTGGCGCGCGCCTGTGGTTCCGACCGCTTGGAAGGCTGAGGCGGAGGGATCGCCGGAACCCGGCAGGTCGAGGCTGCGGTGGCCGGGAGCGCCCGCTGCGCTCCGGGCTGGGCGACAGAGGGAGACTCCGACACACACACACACACACACACACACACA
>NW_007092428.1:0-848 GCF_000164805.1 Carlito syrichta
TCAAGCTACCTACCTAGCCAGCTGGCTAGTCCACTGACATAACTAGGTGACTTATCTAGGTGACTTAACAAGCTAGCCAACTTGCTAGACTGTTGACATAACTGGCTAGCTACCTAGCTAGCAAGCTGGCTAGCTAGCTGACTTAAGTAGCTAGCTAACTGACATATTTGGCTGACTTAACTAGCTAGTTTCATAGCTTGCCAGCTGACTTAACTAACTGAAATAACTAGCGAGCCAGCTGTCTGCCCATCAAACGTAAATAGATTTTTAACAAGCTAGCCAGCTGGCTAGACAACTGAATTAATGTGCTGACTTAATTAGCTATGCAGCTGAATAGTCAACTGACTAAAGTAGCTGACTTAACTAGCTGGCCAGCTGTCTAGCCACCTGAATTAACTGCCTAACTACCTAGCTATCCAGCAGACTACCCAGCTGATTTAACTAGCTGACTTGAGGATGTAGCGAGCTGGCTAGCCAGCATACTTAACTAGGTATCTACCTAGCTTGAAAGATGATTAGCCAGTTGACTTATCGAGCTGACATAACTAGATAGCCTAAAGGCTAGCCAACTGACTTAAGTAGCTACCTACCCACATAGCCTACTGGCTTGCGAGCTGAGTTAACTACTTAACTACCTAGCTAACCTGCTGGCCAGTGAACAGACTTAACTAGGTGGCTAGCCAGATGACTTAACTAACTGACTTAACTAGCAAGCCAGCTGACTTAACTAGCTGACTTAACTAACTAGCTAACTAACTAACCAGCTGACTTGTCTAGATGATTTAACAAGCTAGCTACCTAGCTTGCCAGCCTACTCAACTAGCTGACTTAACTAGCTAGCCAGCTGG
>NW_007092429.1:0-658 GCF_000164805.1 Carlito syrichta
CCAATAAATTGAGTAACAAATAAAATCAGAAATAAAAGCAACCCCAGCTTTCACAATAAAGGGATTATTGGTATCCTAACACACTCATAGCAGATTTACTGAACTTAGCCAAGCAAAAATTTGTGGTAAAGTCAAATGGGCATGAGAAGAGGGGAAGTAAGGAGAGTAAAAGTAAACATTCCTTCAATGAAGTATTATAAAAATGAGAGCAATGAAATCAGATAATTTCTTTAAAAGAGGATTCAAATTCAAAAGATTTTATGAGTGTTTTGGATGGGGATATTGCTGCATGTTGTCACAACAATTCAGCTGAGAGGGAAATACTGATGATGTTGATTTGAAATGAAGAAGCCCATTGCAGATGTCACATCCTTGAATGGACAGGATCCAGTGTGCAAACAGAGGTTTGTCTAAGAAAACAATGGAATAATTTGACCACCATAGCAGAATGTGAGGTCAAGTATGGCATGAAGCCAAGAAAAGTAGTCGCTGTGACTTTGAGAAAGGTTATTTTTGGCTTGATATGTTTTTTGGTTTTTTTTTTTGAGTTGGAGTCTCACTCTGTCACCCAGACTGCAGTGCAGTGGCCGGTCCCAGTTACCGCAGCCTCGACCTGCTGGGCTCCGGCGATCCTTCCGCCTCAGCCTTCCAAGGAACT
>NW_007092430.1:0-813 GCF_000164805.1 Carlito syrichta
TAATAATAGACATTCAAACTAGGAAAAGATGATACCTCATTGTGTTTTTGATTTGCATTTCCTTGATGGTGAGAAATGTTGAACAGTTTTTCATATACTTGTGGGTGGTAATTTGCATGTGTCCGTTCATGTCTTTGATCATTTTTTAATTTTTAATTTTTATTTTTTTGAGAAAGCAGGATTTATTGAGAGGACAGAAAGCTCCCACAGTGGAAGGAGACCCAAGGGGGGGGTGACACTTTGCCCATTTTTTAATGAATTATTTTTTGTTTGTTATTTAGGTTTTTTCTTCTGTTGGGTTATTTGAATTTTTTGTATATTCTGGATATCATTCTCCTGTTGAACAGAAATTTTGCAAATATTTTCTCCCATTGAACAAGTTTTCTCTTCACTTAGTTGATCATTTTTTTCCACTGCGCTGAAGCTTTTCAGTTTAAGTCTCATTTGTTAAGTTTCGGTTTTGTTGCCTACGCTTTTGAGGTCTTATACATTCTTTGCCTAGACCATGTCCAGCAGAGGTTTTCCTACATTTTCTTCTAGCATTTTTATAGTTTCAGGTCATACATTTAAATCTTTAATCCATTTTGAGTTGATTTTTATGTATGGTGAGAAATGGGGTCCAGTTTCATCCTTCTGTATATGACTGTCTTTTCTTTCCAGCACCATTTATTCGAGAGGGTGTTCTTTATTCATTTTCCCTACTCATATTTTTTACAGAAGCGTAAGGTCTTACCACCTTATTAAACTGCTCATGGGCAGTAGAATATTGCAACAAGGAGCTTCTCATGAGTCCATTCATGTAGGAAATAATGC
>NW_007092431.1:0-542 GCF_000164805.1 Carlito syrichta
AGAAAAAAATGAAAGAGATACAGACAAATTGAAGACCTCCCAAGTTCATGAATCGGAAGAATCGACATCACTGAAATGTTTGTACTGCCTAAAGCGATCTGAAGATTCAATGCAATTTCTATCAACCCACGAGTTCCACTTTTTACAGAGTTAGAAAAAACAGTTCTGAAATTTACCTTACAGCAAAAAAGAGCCCAAATAACCAAAGACTTTATCATAAAAAGATTTTTAGGGAAGGAGAACCACTATCTTAGAATTAACTCCCTATTGTCAAAAGTCAGACATTTCCTGACTTTTAATGATGTTGGCTCTTTCTGCAAAAGTGTTATTTTTGAAAACTGCGCTCACATGTTAATTGCTACACATTTCACAATCGCACAGATGTAGAATCACCTAAATGTCCAGAAGCCGATCGACGGATAGTACGGATGTGTTATATAGATGTCGTGGAATACTATTCAGCTATCAAAAAGAATAAAGCAGGGTCACTGGCAACAACTGGGATGAACTTGGAGCCCATCATCCCAAGTGAACTAACTCGG
>NW_007092432.1:0-676 GCF_000164805.1 Carlito syrichta
ATCACAAAAGTAAAGGCCCAAATATGGGACATAGAAGATAAAAATGTAATAGAAAAAAACCAGTGAAACAAAAACCTGGTTCTTTGAAAGAATAAGCAAGATTGATGGACCATAACCAGAATAGATTGATGGACCTCTAGCCAGAATGATGAAAAAAATAAAGAGAGAAAATGTCCAAATAAACAAAATCAGAAATGCAAAAGATCAAGTCACAACAGACCCTGAAGAATTACAAAAGATTATCAGACATTAGTATGGAAGCAAACTTGAAAATCTAAATGAAATGTAGGACTTTCTAACATTGCACAGCTTCCCAATGTTGAAACAAGAAGACATTGACATACTGAATAAACAAATAACAACCCAGGAAATTGACTTTGTCATAAGACAACTACCTACAAACAAAAGCCCTGGAACAGATGGTTTCCAAAACATACAAGTAACTGATACCAATCCTATTGGAAGTATTTCAGGCAATTGAGTAAGATAGAACTTTCCCCAAATCATTTTATGAAGTTAACACCACACTGATACCAAAACTGGGCAAATACCCAACAAAGAATGAGAACTACAGGCCAATATTTCTGGTGAGTATCTATGCAAAATTTCTTTAGAAGATTCTATTAAATCAGATCTAACAACATATCTCAAAAATCATTTGCCATGACCAAGTAGG
>NW_007092433.1:0-376 GCF_000164805.1 Carlito syrichta
CATAATGCTTTCTGATGATGACCCTATTTGGGTTCTTTAAAGGGATGAAAGTGTCAGATAGTTATGAGGCACCGCACTCCCCCGACCTTACCCCCTGGGTCTCGGAGGAGCCCTACGCGAGTGGGTGTTCAGGATGAGTGTCTGTGGAGGGGTTGAGGTGGTAAACAGCCCATCTGAGGAGAGTCCCCGGGGTGTGCGAGGGCTACTGCAGATTGCCGCTACTGCCTGGAGCCTCAGTGGGAGCTCACATGAGTCCTTGTCTTGGGGGATACTGTCCCAGCCTCTCCAACCTGCTAGAATAAATGAGAGCTTTCTGTTCTGGAAGAGTTAGATGGGTGGTGGATTCAACTCTCTGTCAACAGGGTTTCTTTTGCCT
>NW_007092434.1:0-855 GCF_000164805.1 Carlito syrichta
AAAGTTGGAAAGATCCTGGGATATTAATGATTTCATAAAACTGCCACACAGGCACGGTCAGGTTACCTCCAGACTGCTTGTAACATGAGAAAAATTAACCCAAACTTGGAATGTAGATAGTATTCACCTCACAGGGCAGTTGTGCAAGTTAAATAACATTACAATGATTCAGCTCTTTATAGCGTAGGTGAACATATAATAAATGCTCAAAATCTGGTCCCTATGGCTATTATTATTAACTCAGTTTAACTTGCATGAGTTTCTTCTTTTCTTCTAGAGGAGGGGGTAGGTGGGGAAGGCTATAAAGTAACAATAAGAAATGTAAAGATGTCTATTTCTATAAGCATGGTTAAACGAGACATCATATAATGAGACTGCATTCAGAACTCCATTTTCTATACTTGGAAACTAAATTGCTTGTACCCAGTAGAGAGAGCTGACACTGTGCACAATGACAGACAGCTTGTTACATATATATTTGTTGCAGGGTTCAAAAGCTGTGAATTTACTGTAGTACATGAGTACATGGGAGATGATCTCACAGATGCAATGAAAGTTTCCCATAATTGTATCCAGAAAGGAGTCATTTGGTTTTAGAAATCTAGAAATATTTAAAAGTAACCATTTTGGTTTTTAGATTTTCACACAAACTTTAAATCAGAAATCTTTTTTTTTTTTTTCGAGTTGGGTTCTCACTCAGTCGCCACGACTCGAGTGCAGTGGCTGGGGCCACTGCAGCCTCGACCTGCTGGGCTCCAGTGATCCTTCCACCTCAGTCTTCCAAGTAGCTGGAACTACAGGTGTGCGCTACCACGCCCAGCTAATTTTTGATTTATTGTAGAGATGAGGTCTCGG
>NW_007092435.1:0-692 GCF_000164805.1 Carlito syrichta
AACAACCTGGGACCCTGGAGAGGATATCTGGAGTTGCTCTCTGAACCACCAAAGGGGAGTGACTGGTGAAGGGGTGTGTCACGAGGTTGCCGAAACCACCACCCAGCTGTTCCCCAGGGAAAACCTGCCTTGGGGAAAGGGAGAGTGTGACTCTCAAAACTTTGGAGGGGCAAAGGCAGCTGGGCAACTTACGGCTGCCTCCTTGGAACTTGAGGAGGATAAGACAGGAAGATGACCAGAGCCCGGGATATTGAGACCACTCTGGACAACATAGCAAGCCCCCACCTGAACCACAAACAAAACTCATAAAACCATGGGTGAGGGCAGGCCTCGGCAGGCATATCACCACCAGCCCATAGTTCAAGACCAGGCAGGAAGACCAGTATGCTGACCAAATGGAAAGCCTGGGATCACCACAGATTGGGAAGAACAGGAGGTGAGGATGGCCAGAGTTGGGTGGTTTGATTTCAGCCTGGGTAACCTAGTGAGGAAAGAAAAGAAAGAAAGAAAGAAAGAAAGAAAGAAAGAAAGAAAGAAAGGAAGGAAGGAAGGAAGGAAGGAAGGAAGGAAGGAATAAAGAAAGGAAGAAAGGAAGAAAAAAGAAAGGAAGGAAGGAAGGAAGGAAGGAAGGAAGAAAGGAAGAAAGAAATTCATTCTTCTGCAAATCTTCTGCCCTCAGTTCTTCTCCCCCC
>NW_007092436.1:0-367 GCF_000164805.1 Carlito syrichta
GCAGTTCGAGGCTGTGGTGGCCGGGAGCGGCCACTGCACTCCAGTCTGGGCAACAGAGTGGGACTCCAACTCAAAAAAATAAATAAATAGCCAGGCTCGGTGGCTCAGCCTGTAATCCCGTGCCTTTGGGAGGCTGAGGTGAGTGAATTGCCTGAGCTCGTGGGTTTGAGACCCGCCTGGGCAGGTGAGACCTCATCTCTACAATAAATCAAAAAATCAGCCGGGCGTGGTAGCGCGTGCCTGTAGTTCCAGCTACTTGGAAGGCTGAGGTGGAAGGATCGCTGGAGCCCAGCAGGTCGAGGCTGCGGTGGCCGGGTGCAGCCACTGCACTCCAGTCTGGGCGACTGATTGAGACTCCAACTCAAAA
>NW_007092437.1:0-808 GCF_000164805.1 Carlito syrichta
CATTTGTATCAAATTATGTATGACAGTGTGGGAGGGGTGGGTCTATACTTCTATAAAAGCCCCAAAATTCAAGCAATTGTGTTTAATCACCAGTACCACTTTCATTCCAAATACAAGGGTGATTTCTGTTTTGAAAGTTAATTTCTCTCAATTTTATTTGCCTAGTAGTGAAGAATTCAGAGAAGATTACCCCAGAAAGTTTTGAAGCACTTGTTTAAAAAGTACATTTCACCGCTATGGTATCAGTTTCTTGAATGTAGAAGAGACAAAAGCAAAACACAAAGCCAAAAAGAAACATCAACAAAAAGAGAAAGCAAAAAAGTGAACAATAAAAATCTGTCTGTGAAACCAACTTTAGTTTCACTGCAAATGAAGAGTTGTGTTTTTTTCTGTTTTCAATTAGCAGTTCATTTTGAATGCAATTAACTTGTGTTGCTGGGATCTCCTCTTTTAGGAGTTGTGCATATAATTTTTACTCATTTCTAGGTAAAGATAATGAGCTTGCTCTATATTAGACTAATAAAAAGGTCAAATAAGTATATACAACTTGACTTACAACATAAAGTATTTATGCTGGAACTTCGACTAGGTTGTTGGGAAAACGCCAGGTTCTAAGAAAACAGCTTAGGCTATGGGGTTATGTATGCATCCTCTCCCAGGACAGAACTTTGTCTCCAAAAGAAAATAAATTTTTGTCCAAGGAAACAATTTTGTCCCATAATATTTTGAACTTCACATAGTGGTTTTTTCCAGCACTTTTGTTCATGACAGAATCAGCTGGGTCATAAGGGTTAAAAAGGACAGCTTA
>NW_007092438.1:0-1283 GCF_000164805.1 Carlito syrichta
CCTAGGCACAGATGGAAACACACCTTAAAATAGAGCCATCTATGATATAAACCCACAACTAACATATTGCTAAACAGACAGAAATTGGAAGTGTTTCCCCTGAGAACTGAAACAAGGCAAGACTGTGCACTTTCACCCATCCTGTTCAACATAGTGTTGGGAGTTCTAGCTAGAGCAATTAGTCAAGAGAAAGAAATCAGGGTTATCCAAATAGGAAAAGAGGAAGTTGTTATCTCTCTTTGCTAACAATATGATCCTCTACCTCAAAAATCTATGAGAATCTGTCAAAAACCTCCTTGCACTGATAAAGGTCTTTAGCAGTCTCTGGGTACAAAATCAATGTGCAAAAGATTCTTGTATTCATATAAACCAACGACAAACAGGCAGAGAACCAAATAAAAGGCACAATCCCATTCATAGTCACTACCAAAAAAAAAAAAAGAAAAGAAATACTTGAACATCTTCCTAATCAAAGAAGTGAAAGACTTTTACAATGCAAACTACAAAACACTACTCAGAGAAAACCAAGAAGACACAAACAAATGGAAAAATATTCCATGTTTATGAATAGGAATAATCAATATTGTTAAGATGATTGTTAAGATTCCATGTTTATGAATAGGAAGAATCAATATTGTTAAGAATCAATATTGTTAAGATGGCAATCTACAGATTCAATGTAATACCCACTAAATTACCAACGTCATTTTTCTAAGACCTGGAAATGGCAATACAGAAATACATATGAAAACATACATGACCATGAATAGCCAAGACAATCATTAGCAAAAGAAACAAAGTGGGAGGTGTCACACTTCCAGACTTTAAATTTTACTATAGGTCTACAATATTCAAAACAGCCTGGTATTGGTACAAGCACAAGCATATAGTCTAATGGAACAGGTTATAGATCCTGGAAGCAAAACCTGAATTTCTCAACTAAGTCATCTTTGACAAAGTCTCCCTAACAGCCACTGGGGAGAGAAGAACCTATTTGGTAAATGGTGCTGGGAAAACTGGCAGACCACATACAGAAGACTGAAACAGAACCCCTACCTATCACCATACACAAACATCAACTCTGAATGAATCAAAGACCTAAATGTAAAACCTCAAATTGTAGTAATCTTATTAAACACTGAAGACATCCTGTGTCCCTCTGCCTAAATTTCTCTAAATACCTCTGTCCTTCTATTAGGTGATGTTCTTTCTTTCTTTATATATATATATTATTTTGGTGAGTCTCACACACCGCAGCCTCGATCTGCTGGGCTCCGGCGATC
>NW_007092439.1:0-829 GCF_000164805.1 Carlito syrichta
GACCAGCTCCAGCCGGGTTCAGGGTACCCCAAAGGTGGAGACGGCATCAGTGATTGGGGGAAGAAGGAAGAGAGAAAGAGAGAAAGAAAGACTGGACTCTGGTCTAGCGCAGAAGCGATGTGTGTTATTGGGAATTACAATGGGTCTTTTATACACAAAGTCAGATGTGGGAGGGGGCGTCTCCCACCCACCAGAAACCTTAATCCATGAAAACTTAATCAATTATTGCCTTTAAACCCTTTTCATATGATAATCTTAAAATCCCATAACAAAGGATAACCTAATCCGTGACTGACACATTCTATAAACCTTTTTCATCCTAAGCTGATTGATTTATGCCAAGTTAAACAATTCTATAGAAGCTTAAGTATTTACTTTACAAACAAAAAGTGGCCTATCCCAGAATGTTTGGAATGTGGCCCAGTCCAAAGTTCACAGTGGGCTACTGCAAGTAACCCAGCCGCATTCTTTCAACAAAATGGCTGTCTTCTAAAACTATATTCTACAATTTACACCTTCAATAAATCCTAAGATCATGACCCAGAAGCCTGTGACCAATACTAAGGCTCTTAGATGTGACACGAGTTTAAATTACAAGTTGTGTGAAAGCCAAAACTGCAGTTTGTGGAAGAATGGGAGCAATGAACTTCTTAAGTTAGCTTGTGTTTGTCCCAATCTCAGAGTTTCTATGTTTTGAGCTCACAGGAGTTTAATCTGGTTAGTGCTGAGTAGAAAGGGGGAGGAAATGGGGTCAAATAGCTCCCAAATATATCCTAGTGGTCTCAGGGTCAATGGCCCTTCCTGATCCCTAATGCTCAGTGGGCCTCCA
>NW_007092440.1:0-560 GCF_000164805.1 Carlito syrichta
GATCACCACCTCTGCCGGGCCCTACCGGAAAAAGCTGTGAGATACCTCCGTTACCTGGCACCAGGAAGTCGGGGGAGAAAAAACGTCCCTATCGATCGATGTGGCTAAAACCCAAATTCTATATGGTGCTCTGCGGGTCGCATATCTCACTGTAGCTGACATATAGGCCCGAAGAACTCTGGACTATAGAAGTGAACCGTAAAAGCCTAGAGGGTGAGCAGAACCGTTTTGAAAGATCTCGAGTCTGGCTCTGCTCCCTGGATTAGAGCTCAGAAATGCCCTTTCAGCCAGCTCCCCGCCCCTTTCATCTGTCGGTATCAAGGGGGGAAGCCTAGCGTGACTCGGACCCTAGCAGTGGGAAACGCTACCCACACATACCGGGGCCAGCCGGCGACCACCCACCGGACCGGTACTAGAAGAATCGATGGACGCCACCCGCGGGGCTGTTCGGATGAGCCCCTGAATCGAAAACATCCGGGTGCCGCGTCATCCTCCCGTGAACAGCCAGGCAGTGTGGGGGGAAGGGTGGGAGCGGGGTCCTCAAAGGGTCGAGGGGGAGT
>NW_007092441.1:0-826 GCF_000164805.1 Carlito syrichta
CATCCTCAGATGGGGGCACTTGGGAAGAATTTCCGGGGGGTATTCTGTCAGGGTTGTGAGCAGGAGTCACCAAGTGGTGATGCAGCTCCTAGGGGGGCAGGGTAGCAATGCTGGGAGTCTCCAAGCCTGAAGAGCAAGCCAGAGAGGAGCCATTAAACCTGGGGAAAGCTGAGCTCATGCTTTTGGTGAAAAACACATCGATGGGAAGGAGCCAGGTAAGGAAAGACGTGGTGTCCTGGCAGAGCTACACAAAGCCTGTATGCAAAGGGGCTGAAGCCAACGTGGCAGTGGCAGCTATCGGGACCTAACATGCCCCTTCTCGCCCTTCCAGAGCAGGCATGTAAAGCCCCCAGATCTAGGAGTTGCCTCCTGGTGACCCACCTACTCCCTAGACTTTTCTCTCTTCCAAAGGGCCCTCAGCAGCTTTTCCTAACCCCACCCCAACCTCATCCTTTTTAGTCAAAATCTATTCCTCCTGCTTGAGGGAAAAAAGCACTTTTGTGGAACTCGGGGCAAGATAACATTAACAGGCAAGTGTTCTAGAATGCCAGGTACTGTGCTAAGAGTTTTATTTGTAATTTTTTTTTGAGTTGGAGTCTCACTCTGTTGTCCAGACTGGAGTGCAGTGGTCACTCCCCGTCACTGCAGCCTCGACCTGCTGGGCTCCGGCGATCCTTTAGCCTCAGGCTTCCAAGTAGCTGGAATTACAAGCATGCGCAAGTAGCTGGAATTACAGGCATATGCCTGGCTGATCTTTTGATTTATTGTAGAGATGAGGTCTCGCTGCCCAGTGGGTCTTGACCCACGGGCTCAGGCAATCCATTCA
>NW_007092442.1:0-418 GCF_000164805.1 Carlito syrichta
AAAGAGGAGGTCAAGTTATCTCTCTATGCAGATGATATGATGGTGTACCTTGAAAACCCAAGAGAATCTGTCAAAGGCCTCCTTACATTGATAAAAGCCTTTGGCAAAGTCTCAGGATACAAAATAAGTGTACAAAAGACAATCGCATTTCTCTACACCAATAATAAACAAACAGAAACCCAAATAAAAAACACAGTTCCATTCACAATAGCCACAAAAAAAATGAAATACCTTGGCATCTTCCTAACCAGAGACATGAAAGACCTTTACAATGAAAATTACAAAACACTGCTCAAAGAAATCAAAGCCGACATGAACAAGTGGAAAAATATCCCATGCTCATGGATCGGAAGAATCTACATTGTGAAGATGTCCATCTTATCTAAGGCAATCTACAAATTCAATGCAATACCCATTA
>NW_007092443.1:0-1324 GCF_000164805.1 Carlito syrichta
CATGTTTTAAGGGATATTATCTATGTATTACTTTTCAAAGCTGAATTGAATTATGGTAGCAAAGTTTAGTATGTCGTTCAATAAAGAGATAGCATTTATCAAATGAATGTTAGGATCACCATGCGGTAGGCAGTATAGTCAAAGAAAATGGTGGAAGTACGGCTTTTAGAGGTCCACAAGACCACTTTGAAATGTTATTTGAAATTTGAAAGCATTGTGGAAGTGTGACAACGGAGGCGTGAGTATGCAACAGAACCTCCAACATGCTTAACAATTTCACATGTTATGATAAGTTTGAGATGCATGGGACTGTGTGTGATGTGCACAAGGGAAGATCTGGGAGGCCTTGCCCAGGAACAAGTCCTGCAGTCGTTCACCATCATCAGAAGTGTCTGGATGCTGATGGAAACCACTTTGAGCAGCTCTTGTACTTGCAGAAGTCAAATGTAACTTGGATTCATCTTTTGTTATCAGTATGTATTGAGTATTACAATTTTAATAGTGTTTTTTTTCCTTTCTTAAACTGTGTATACTTTTTTGTCACCCTCCATATATATACACACACACTTGTTTATGTATTGATTTACTATGATGAATTGATGTATGTGGTTATGGAGGATGAGAAGTCCCCCCCCCTGAATATCCAAGAAAGTTAGTGGTGTGATCAGGTCTAAGACCAAAAGTCTGAGCACCAGGAGACTCCAGGGTGTGACTCCCAGTCCAAGGGCAGAAGAAGACCTACGTACCAGGCATAGGGCATGCAAGAAGGGAGGGAGCAAAGGGGAGAGGTTTTTTCTCTGTGTTTTGTTCTATCTAGGCCCTCAGGGGATTGGGTGACACCCACCCATGTTGGGAAGAGCAATCTGGTCCACTGAGTCCAATAAGTCAGATAGTGATCACATGTGAAAACCCCTTCCACTCTCACAGACACATTCAGAAATGACATTTAATCTGGACTTCCTGTAGCACAGTCAAGTTGACACATACAATGAGCCATTGCACTGCCTAACACGTGTGACCTGTGAAAGTTTCCAAATGCATGATGAATGTGTGTTCAAGTTTTCTGGAATGATGGGTCCTTTTTTTTTACTTCTCTCGTCCTAAATCAATCTGTTTTGTTCTGGACATGTTTTCTCCTATAGCCCAGGGAGAAAACTTTCATTTCCCCTTTACATGACTCCTACAATCATTTACTATGATCCAACAATTCTATCTCACAGGTCTTTGAGATCCAGTCTGATATCTCCATCCAAGTCCTTATCGATACCAATCTGAATGATTACCAGCGTCTCTGCGTAATCATCGTTTTCCTCATACTTTTATT
>NW_007092444.1:0-586 GCF_000164805.1 Carlito syrichta
GGGATCTTGCTATGCTTATCAGGCTGGTCTCAAACTCCTGCGCTTAAGCAATTCTCCTAGATAAACCTCCCGTAATATTAGAGTTGTAGTCATAAGTCACTGAATCCAACCTGTATCATATGATAAAATAGTACTCAGCAGTTAAGGAAAAAAGGAACTAATAATGCTCATTACAACATAAATGATTCTTCTTCTTCTTTTTTTTTTTTGAGTTGGATTCTCACTCTGTCACCCAGACTGGATGCAGTCCTATGCTCTCAGTCATCACGGCCTTGACCTTTTGGGTCCAGCATTCTTTCCACCTCCGCCTTCCAAGTAACTAGAACTACGGGCGCGTCCTAATATGCCCGTCTAGTTTTTTTATTTATTAAAGAGGCGAAGTCTCGCCAAGATGCCTGGGTGGGTCTCAAGCCCACGGACTCAGGCAATTCACTCGCCTCGGCCTCCCAAAGTGCTGGGATTACAGGCTGAGCCACTGAGCCTGGCCCACAAATGATTCTTAAGTGGTAAGTTGACTAAAGGATGCCAGACATAAAAACAACTTTTTAATTAAATTACATAAAATTCTAAATGATAAAATCATTAA
>NW_007092445.1:0-657 GCF_000164805.1 Carlito syrichta
CCCTCCCTGGGACTGATTTCTGGCATGGACTGTATTGACAATGTCTGTGCAGACCACCATGAACTGTGAGGTGAAGAGCTATGGTGTGGGACAACCAGGCCCCATTCCATCTCCCTTTACACTAGGTCACATCTGAGATAAAGCAGTCATGAGGGGCACCAGGAGACTCTGGCTTGTTGGGGATTTTTCAGATTTTGGTACTGAAAGTTCTGAGCCCTCAAACTCCTCCATCCCAGCAAGTCAGGGCCGCTAGTCACCCTTTGCATTCCAGTCAGTGTGAACTAAGTTCTTAGGGTGTTCCCAAAGAAGTGTCCTTTGCTCGTTTGGTTGGCTGCAACCTAATGCTCAGGAGATAACTAAGCCACTTATCTCCCATACATTAATGTCACTTAGACAGAACTCTAGCTTTGAGTCAGGGGTAGAGGACTCTGCCCAGCAGGAGGTTTTTCAGGCCCAGGTACAAGCATCTGCTATAGGAAGAAACCCCCATATGGGTTCATGTGAGGCAGGAAGGGCAGAGAAGTTTGCTGTGGGCTGAGCCCAGGAAAACATCTACGATGTCTGCCTCTGGGATCATTGCATGACATGGAGAAGAGTGTAGGTTTGTTTCTGATCTGAGGTTTAAATGCAGATTCAGTAACTGCCCGCCCACTGGAA
>NW_007092446.1:0-326 GCF_000164805.1 Carlito syrichta
CCTCGCCTTGGGGGAAGGGTGTCAGCGTCAGTTCCCACTTTCCTGTTATCTTGGCCGACTGTGGCATCTTCATGCTGTGCATTTGTAACATTCCAGTAACCCTCTTGTCGTGTGGACGTGTGGTTGTGTGTTCGTTTCTTTGTATATCCGTGTGGATGTGTGTTAATTACCCTATTTTCACCCAGCATCTTGACCATCTCCGAATCCAGACCTTGTGAAAAATCTATAGCTGTGTATGAAGGGGGTGATTATTGAAATTCTCTTTGCGGACTTCCTCATCTTTGAGAGAGCCTGTCATCCATCTCACGCGCCATTTAACACACTTA
>NW_007092447.1:0-820 GCF_000164805.1 Carlito syrichta
TAACACATCCGTACTATCCGTCGATCGGCTTCTGGACATTTAGGTGAATCTACATCTGTGCGATTGTGAAATGTGTAGCAATTAACATGTGAGCGCAGTTTTCAAAAATAACACTTTTGCAGAAAGAGCCAACATCATTAAAAGTCAGGAAATGTCTGACTTTTGACAATAGGGAGTTAATTCTAAGATAGTGGTTCTCCTTCCCTAAAAATCTTTTTATGATAAAGTCTTTGGTTATTTGGGCTCTTTTTTGCTGTAAGGTAAATTTCAGAACTGTTTTTTCTAACTCTGTAAAAAGTGGAACTCGTGGGTTGATAGAAATTGCATTGAATCTTCAGATCGCTTTAGGCAGTACAAACATTTCAGTGATGTCGATTCTTCCGATTCATGAACTTGGGAGGTCTTCAATTTGTCTGTATCTCTTTCATTTTTTTCAACAACATTCTGCATTTCTCTCTGTAGACATGCATCATCTCCTTATATAAAATTATTTCAGGTGTGTGTGTGTGTGCGTCTTTGTTGTAAAAGGGAGCGTGTTCTTTTTTGGATTCAGTTGGAGCATCACTCAGTCGCCCAGACTGGAGTGCAGAGGCACCCTCCCCGCCACCGCAACCTCGACCTGCTGGGCTCTGGCGAGCCTTCGGCCTCAGCCTTCCAAGTAGCTGGAACTACGAGCACGCACTACCACGCCCGGCTAAGTCTTCGATGTATTGTAGAGATGAGATCTCCCCGAGTGCCCAGGCAGGTCTCGAACCCGCGGGCTCGGGTAATCCACTCACCTACACCTCCCAAAGCGTGGGATTACAGGCTGAACCACCGA
>NW_007092448.1:0-611 GCF_000164805.1 Carlito syrichta
CACGGTACAGAGAAATCTGAACAGTTATATGTTGGAGTGGAACTATGGCCTTAAGAACATTTTACTGAAATCTGCTAGTTATTAATGATGAAAGTTTCATTGCCTTAAATGGTGGAAAACCAAACTCTTCGACAACCAAAATATGAAATGCAAATTTCGAAGTTTAATTATATTCAGATGAAAAAACATGCAGTAATAAACATAAAAATTGTTGTACTCTGTGAAAGGTAACAGCAGTTATTTCAATCTACCCTGTACAAATGTGGAGATGGAGGGACTCTAAGTTAAGGAATAACAAAACATCATAGATATATGCTTCATCTTCTTCTTTCTGACATGTCTCCTTCCTCCCATGTTTTTAAAACACTTTTCACTTTTTGTAAAATTATGTACTCAAAAGTGAACAATTGAAATCTGAATTCAAAAGTGAACAAACATAGTTTAGCAGATTAGTGCTCTACAACAGTACATCATAGGAGTTTATGAAATGTGCCTTTCTGTGTGGAAGAGAGCGGCTCAAAGGTAGAAGTCACATACAAACTGTCCTATGCAGAGGGCCATGACTTGGCTAGGAGGATGTGGATCGACTTAAGGGTTACTATTTCAGCGTC
>NW_007092449.1:0-771 GCF_000164805.1 Carlito syrichta
GAGTCCGGCAAAGATGACAATCTTAACTCAAACATATCAAACATAAACTATGTGAAACATACTTTATATATACAATTTCCTTTACTCCTCACAACAATTTGCTTTATAGTCATAATGATAACCATTTTACAGATAGAGACTAATCTCAGAGATTATGTAATTTATCCAAAATCAAACAGCTAAAATGTGACAGTGCTGAAATATTACCCCAAATGTTCAACTTTATATGTAATTTCAAATGAAGAATGTACCAAATGAAACCAGTTTCCTTACTAAGAAATCAAAGTACATTTTATTTTATTCACAAAAAACTAAAAAAGATTTGTTTAAAAATTAGTTTGACAACCCTCCTAATATTGGCTCAGTATAGCATTACAATTTTACATTGAGGACTAAATTTGACTTACATTAACCCTGTCAAAACAAAGTTTCCATTCTTTAGGAATCTGCTAATTTACTTTTTTTAAATCAGTACTTTTTTCTTTGTCTTTTGACCACACATAGGCCATAGTAAAAAATCTCCAGAGTGAACAGAATGTCTATGTATCAGGAAATGAAAGGACTAATTTTCCTCATTCTCATTCTTTTGGCCACATGACATCCTAAGAACAGAGTATAATAGAACAAGTTTAGGGTTTCTGAAGAGGACTGTAGTTATCTAGACAATCATTGCTAGAATTCTGTCAGTTACCATGTCGACTACCATGTAACATTTTTGCCATCTGTGTAGAATAAATCTCTCCAGTAAAGGGAGGACTCAAAAGGCAAAAA
>NW_007092450.1:0-687 GCF_000164805.1 Carlito syrichta
TCCTTCTCCTGCCTCCCTCCAGCATGCTTTTTCTCTTGACCTTTCTAAGAAGTCTCACCGAGAAAATCTCCATAAGATGCAAATTTAGCCACCCAACCACAGAATGTTCACATGAAAACTGGCCTCCTGCAGGGTAGATGCTCTGACGACTTTCCTTCTGTTTCGTTAATAAATGGAACAGAAGTCAGAAGCAAGAGGCCTCGTCCACTGGAGGTTAAAGAGTAGCCGCAAGGGCAGGGGTGGGTTGGTGTGGCCTCAGCACAGGGGATGCCCAGAAGATCCCACCTTCCTCTGCAGTCCCTAGTCCTCTCCGCACTCCCGTCCCATCTTCCAGCGCAGTGGGCAAAACTTGCACCACACAGGAACAAACTGGGAGCCTCAGCAGTACCAGACCCTGCCAGTGTTGGTTTGTTTTTGCAGCAAATCTAAATGATCAGCTATCACTTCTGTGAAAGTTTAACATTCAGATTGGACAATTCCTCTCACACCCAACTCCATAAGAGTGGAGAAGGCAGGGGAAAAAACACTCAGGACACGCAACATTGTTCTAGGAATGCAGTTCTCTGCAAGTCCAGCTGCCGACACTGGCGGTCGTCACCTAAAAACACTTTTTGTTTTTTTTGAGTTGGAGTCTCGCTCTGTCGCCCAGACTGGAGTGCAGTGGCCGCTGCCGGCCACCGCAGCCTC
>NW_007092451.1:0-523 GCF_000164805.1 Carlito syrichta
GGTCGCTGCCATATCGGACAGTTATCTGCCGTGATGACAACCTCCCCCCTCCCATGTCACATTTCACAAAAATGCTCCTGTTCTCAAACTCTTAGAGAAAGCCTTAGAAACACCCAGCTTCAAACACTCAGCACCAAATCTCTCTTCGGTGTTTGGACCCCTCTTCAAACTTGAGGAGGTGGATCAAACCGGTTTTTCTGTAATTTACTTTCTAAACAAACTTTTTCTCAGAGACCCTTGTGAAATTCTTTGCATCTTTCCCAGGACACAGCCACCGTGACCTAACAGTAATTACGCCTCCGTGCAACTGAAGAAACGACACACTGAATATATAACTTCACAACATTAGCATACTCTGGTTGAGGGTGTATTTTGTCCCTGTCTGTGGGACTTGTCCATAAAGCATAATGCTTTCTGATGATGACCCTATTTGGGTTCTTTAAAGGGATGAAAGTGTCAGATGGTTATGAGGCACCGCACTCCCCCGACCTTACCTCCTGGGTCTCGGAGGAGCCCTACGCGA
>NW_007092452.1:0-826 GCF_000164805.1 Carlito syrichta
ACAGACTATCAGCATGGCTTGTAAGCATGTGAAAAGGTGTCCATTTTTTTTTTTTTTTGGAGTCTCACCATTGCCCAGGCTGGAGTGCACTGGCATGCTCACAGTCACTGCTGGGCAACCTGCTGGGCTCAGGTGATCCTTCTGCCTCAACCTTTCAAGTAGCTGGAACTACAGGGATGCACCAACACATCCAGCTATTTTTTTATATTTATTGTAGAGACAAGGTTGTGCCGAGTTGCCCAGACTGATCTTGAACCCATGGGCTCAGGCAATCCTTTTGCCTCTGCCTCCCAAAATGATGTGATGACAGGCATGAGCAACCATGCCTGGCTAAAGTGTCCAATTTTGTGAATCATCAAACACACAAATAATCAATTAACAATGAGACACCCCTCATGACTTTTTGGCTAAAAAGACAGAGGCAGACCAATTGTGTGCCAGAGGTGATGGGGGCTGTGGGCACACTCACACACTGCTTAGGGAAGTGTGAATTGATACAACCACTTTGGAATGTGGTTTGAACGTGTCTGCTATGACCTCATTGCTCTATTCTGAGGGACACACTCCAGAGAATAAATGCATGTGGGCATCACAAGTGTGTGGCATCCAATATGTGGTCACTCTGGAAGTCATCAGTTGTAAACTGAGTATTTGTGTCTCTGCAAATTCCATGTGTTAAACCCTACTCCTAACATAACAGCATTAGCCAGTGGGGTCTTTGGGATGTCATTAGGATTAGCTGGGACCATAAGGGTGGCACCCTCAGGAATGGGATCCATGCCCTTATAAGAGAGAATTTGCTTCTGCTCTCCACCATATGAACAGG
>NW_007092453.1:0-309 GCF_000164805.1 Carlito syrichta
GTGCATTGTACGTAGCCAGCTGGCTAGACAGCTGACTAAACTAGCTGTCTCAACCAGTTAGCCCATTGGCTAGCCAACTGACTGAACTCGCTGACATTATTAACTAGCCTGGTAGCTATCAAGCTGACTTAACTATCTAGTTAACTAATTTGCAAGTTGGCTAGCCAGTTCTCTTAACTAGCTGAATTAACTAGCTAACCAGTTAGCTAGCCAACTAACTTAACTAGCTCGCTACCAAGTTACCCAACTGGCTAGCCAGCTGACTTAACTAGCTGACTTAACTAGCTAGCTACCTAGATAACCAGCTGA
>NW_007092454.1:0-668 GCF_000164805.1 Carlito syrichta
CACCCCAGGAACCCTTCACATCATCATCAGAACCATCAATGAGATGCAGACTTGCAAGACAAGATGAAGACTAACAGCACCTGGGCAGAGGATTCCTTCTGATAGGTACGCCCTCCACCTGCTATCCATGCCAAGCCTGGGTCCCGCCACTCTCCCTTCACCAGCCTGCAGCGCCAGAGATGACCACTTCCTGCCTGAGCTACCACCCACTTTACTGGCTCCTTGCTCTTTGTTATTCTGAGGAAGTGGGCTCCACCCAGGCGTGTGTGTACACGCGCATGCAGAAAGGATGCAGTGACTCTGTCTTGGAGCATGCGCAGGGGAACCCCAGGAATACCCCCAGGACTTGAGCTCACGGGACTTGGCTGTGCTTCTCCGCAGGTGAAGCTCTCAGCACTTCTTCCCTCCCTTCTCTGTCACTTCGGAGAAACTTGTGTAGCACTTACTGCTCCCTTCTGGCCTCTCCACCCCCATGATTTCAGTAACTCTGTTCACAGTCTGTATATTCAGCATTTGTGAGTTCAAATGTTGTACATGTGCATACATGGCTTGTACAACACGGATTTGGCGAGGAGAAGAATGCATGTGGTTCTTGGTGTCATGTGCATCATGGGTGCACACGTATGTGCATGTTTTGGTGTGGATGCCATGCTGGTGTTTGTAGGCAT
>NW_007092455.1:0-793 GCF_000164805.1 Carlito syrichta
CCTTCCACCTCAGCCTTCTGAGTAGCCGGAATTACAGGCACGCGCTACCATGCCCGGCTGATTTTTTTTAATTTATTGTAGAGATGAGGTCTCCCTGCCCAGGCGGGTCTCGAACCCGCGGGCTCCGGCAATCCACTCACCTCAGCCTCCCAAAGGCGCGGGATTACAGGCTGAGCCACCGAGCCCGGCTCCCAGCACCACTTCTTGATAAAAACCCTTGAACATCTAGGCATACGGGGAACATACCTCAAAATAGTAAATACCATTTACCAGAAACCCACAGCCAGCATACTCCTAAATGAACAAAAATTGGAATCAATTCCCCTGAAAACTGGAACTAGACAAGGATGCCCACTCTCTCCCCTCCTGTTCAACATAGTATTGGAAGTCCTCGCTAAAGCAATCAGAGAAAAGGAGGCAATCAGAAGTATTCAAATAAGAAAAGAGGAAGTCAAGTTATCTCTCTGTGCAGATGATATGATGGTGTACCTTGAAAACCCAAGAGAATCTGTCAAAGTCCTCCTTACATTGATAAAAGCCTTTGGCAAAATCTCACGATACAAAATAAATGTACAAAAGACAATCGCATTTCTCTACACCAATAATAAACAAACAGAAACCCAAATAAAAAGCACAGTTCCATTCACAATAGCCACAAAAAAAATGAAATACCTTGGCATCTTCCTAACCAGAGACGTGAAAGACATTTTCAATGAAAATTACAAAACACTGCTCAAAGAAATCAAAGCTGACATGAACAAGTGGAAAAATATCCCATGCTCATGGATCGGAA
>NW_007092456.1:0-765 GCF_000164805.1 Carlito syrichta
CACCTCAGCTTCTCAAGTAGCTGGAATACAGGTGCATACCACCACACTAGGCACATTTTTCAAAAAATATACATATTGTAGAGATAAGGGCTTGCCAAATTTCCCAGGTTGGTCTTGAACCCCTGCACTCAGCCAATCCTCTCACCTTCACTTCCCAAAGTGCTGGACTTATAGGCATGAGCCATGGCACCTGGCCCTTTTTAAACCCTATTTTGTTTTGGGAGTTATATTCTCACTCTGTCGCCCAGACTGGACCTCCTGGGCTCAGACGATCCTTCTGCCTCAGCATCCCAAGTAGCTGGGACTACAGGTTCGTGCCACTATTATTGGCTAATTTTTTAAAAAAATTTGTTGTAGAGATGAGATTTCTCTACGTTGTCCAGGTTGAGCGGGGAACTCCTGGGCTCAATCAATCTGCCCACTTCAGCCTCCCAAAATGCTGAAATTACAGGCCTGAGCCACCATGCCTGGCAACTTCTAATCTTTTAAGACAAAGAAAATGAGCCGGATACAGTGGCTCATGCCTGTCATCCCAGCACTTTGGGAGGCCGAGGTGAGTGGATTGCCTGAGCCCCGCGGGTTCGAGATCTGCCTGGGCAGCGAGACCGCATCTCTACAATAAATCAAATATATAAATTGAATTAAAACAATCCAATTTTTTAAAGTGAAAAAATATTTTATTTTATTTTTAATTGACAAGGAATAATTACATCTTGTAATTACCTATTTAGGGGTACAAAGTAACATTTTGATACCTGTATACAA
>NW_007092457.1:0-753 GCF_000164805.1 Carlito syrichta
TATAAATTTATTTAAATGGCTTGGTTTTATTGGCATACTGTTATTAACTTACCATTATACTATAAGCTATAACTTAATTACCTTGAGTTTATATTATTTATATTTATAGTTCTTATAACCTACTATAATTCCACACTGTCCTATGATTGTATATAAATTACCTATGATTTAATCCAATTTTACTAACTTTTAATGTTTTAAATCGTTAATACTACTAACTTAACACTATACTATACTTTATAAATTTATTTAAAAAGACTTGATTTTATTAACTTACTTTAATACTATATATTCATATATCCTATTACATACCTAACTTTGAACTATAACTATATATCAATTACCTACGAACTTATCCTAAACCTAAAGTTTTATCACAAATTATATAAATCTTAAATCTTTAAACTATTGTCTTTTATACCTATTAATTACTTTATTTAATAATCTTATACCTAAGTTCTTAACACAACTATTATCTTATAATAATCTGTTATAAATCTTATCATTAATACTTAAAAATTATGAATTTACTTTATGTTCTAAAAAACTTAATTCAATACCATTTTTACTTAAAATCTAAACTGGATTTCCTGTTAGGGAAAACTATTTGTGTCTCAAAACCTGTCATGCCACTTAAGACAATGAACTGCCCCGTTGCCATGACGACAGCCGGAGGCTGAAGCAGGTGGAGAGTCTCTGCACGTAAAAGAACGTTCTGCTTTGGCTAAAGGCAACATAACAAAACTATTATAG
>NW_007092458.1:0-849 GCF_000164805.1 Carlito syrichta
CACCCAGGCTGGAGTGTAGTGGCCACCCACGATCCCCACAGTCTCGACCTGCTGGGCTCAGGCAATTGCAATTCTTCTGCCTCAACCTCTCAAGTAGCCAGAACCACAGGCATGCACAACCACACCCAGATAATTTTTGATTTATTGTAGAGATGAGGCCTCACCAAGTTGCCCAGGCTGGTCTTGAAACCCTGGGCTCAGGCCATCCTCTCACCTTGGCCTCATAGTGTGCTGGGATGACAGGTGTGAGCCACTGTGCCTGGCAGTATTACAATGTTAAACAGTTTTCTTTTCCTTTCTTAAAATGTGTCATAACATCAATAAGGGTACCTGTTGGGAGCCAACATCTATAGCTACATGATTGAGGCCTATAAAGGCCCATCTAGAAGATCGCCTTTGACACTAGGATATCATTAACACCTACAATATTGGCGTATGAATAGTGACCAGTGTACATACATGGCAACAATACTTACAATTTAGGATACAAAACTTTTAAGTAAATCTCAATATGCCTGATAGAAAGTGCACAGCAGAATTGTTTTATATGTCTTTGTCCCTTCTAAGTTGTACTTCTTTCTAGACATTTTTAAACTTCTATTTCCTGGTAGACTGGTCAGTCAGCTTTTGTTCCCGAAAGCAGTTTCTCCTAGAGCTAAGATTAGAAACTAAATTACCGTAATAGTTTTATTGCCCTGCCTCTAGCCAGGCAGAACATTTTTCTAGTTTCATTACATGCTGAAACTCTGTTTGCTTCAGCCCGTGGCCATCGTCATGGCAACCATACATTTCCTTGTTCAAGAGTATGACAACTACCATAAGATTTATGAAAGAATTAATGATAAGGTA
>NW_007092459.1:0-801 GCF_000164805.1 Carlito syrichta
GAGGATATCTCCCAGGGGAGCCTGAAAGATGTTCTCAGATATAAGGTTAGTTTGGTAGTTTGCAACTTCTCACAAGAGGTGCAGAGCCTCATGCCTGTAATTCCAGCACTCTGGGTGGGCGTAGGCAGGAGGATTGCTTTAGGCCAGCCTGGGCAACATAGCAAGACCCCATCTCTACAAAAAATAAAATAAAATAGCCGTACATGGTGGTGTGCACTTATAGACTGAGGCAGAAGGGTCGCTTGAGCCTGGGAGTGTGAGACTACAGTGAGCTACCATTGTGCCATCGCATTCCAGCCTGGGTGACAGAGTGAGCCCCATCTCTTTCAGTTATTTTTATTTTTATTTTTTGACACAGACAGGCTTCTTTATTCCAAGGACCGGATCTTGCAAGATCTAACATTTCCACCTCCAAGCATTCTCCACTTGCCTATCCAGTCTGCTTGATAGAAGTTGTGGTTCCTCCTCCCATCCTCTTCTGACTCCCCCCATCCTTCTTTATGACTGAAACTACGGGAAAGAGAGCAAATTAGCTTTCTCACTAGTGGCAGCCGCTAGTACTGACTTATCTCTGAAGTTTTATCCCCCAAATTCAAAACTCCTTCTTATTCTTCACCCCATCCCATAATCAAATTGTCCAGAGCGGTAAGAGACATTACTGAAAATCAAGACTTCAGAGTATCATCTAACATCCCAGAGACTTTACCCAGCCAAAAGGCAATTCCATTCTTAACTGTCGACCCACCTGACCTACAGCAGAAACGATACCCATTAATCAATATATTTTTTTATTTCTTGAGT
>NW_007092460.1:0-766 GCF_000164805.1 Carlito syrichta
CCATCCGTGGACTTACAGAAATCCTTATCCACAGTATTCAACACAGCATTACTTCTGATCAAGGAACTCACGTCAGAACCAAAGAGGTGCAGGGATGGGCTCAAGCTCCCAAAGTGCACTGGTTTTACCATGTGCCACATCATCCAGAGGCAGCTGGCTTGATAAAATGGTGAAGTGGCCTTTGGAAGGCTCAGTTACAGCACCAGCGGGGTGATGATACCTTACAGGCCGGGGGCATGGTTCTCCAGAAGGCTTTATCTTCTTGGAATCAGTGTTCAGCACGGTATTCTTTCTCCAATAGTCCAGGAATCAAGAGGTGGAAATGAGAGTGACACCACTCATCATTGCTTCTTTTCCACCTAACTTTATTCTCTTCTGGTATAGAGGTATTAATTCTAAATGGACTGGTCCCATTAAACCAGCGGTTAAGACTACCATGTGGCCATTTAGGGTTTCTTATGCCTCTGAGTAAAGAGTTCAAGAAGGGAGTTATGGTGTCGGCTGGAGTGATTGATCCAGACATGGGAACCTGGGCTACTACACAGAAAGCAAGAAAGAATACATCTGCCAAGCTCAGTGGCTCAGACTGTGATCCCATGCCTTGGGAGGTTGAGGTGAGTGGATTGCCTGAGCCCGTGGGTTCGAGACACACCTGGGCAACTTGGTGAGACCTCATCTCTACAATAAATCAAAAAAATTAGCCAGATGTGGTAGCTCATGCCTGTAGTTCCAGCTATTTGGAAGGCTGAGGCGGAAGGATCACCAG
>NW_007092461.1:0-447 GCF_000164805.1 Carlito syrichta
CGAGAAAGGCCTTCAGGACTTATTAATAGTGGCAGAAAGAGTGTACAACAACCGAGAAAGTCCAGAAGAGCAGCAGACCAGAGTGAACAATCGTCAGACACGCAACTTGGCCAAAATCCTGCTGGCCACAACCACCAATGACCCACGGGAAAAGCAGAGACGCCTTAAGAAACTGGCTGCAGAGTCAGGTAAGGAGGACAGTCGTCAGAAAGGGTGCCCCAAATTAAATAGAAACCAGTGTGCATATTGCAAAGAAGAAGGTCATTGGGCGAAAGACTGTCCTAAGAAACCCCCTGATCCCAGGGATCCAGGAGATAGGCCACCATGCGGGTGCGGAGTAGACCTCTCATACCAAGAGGGTGAACTTACCACAAACGGGCTGAAAGTTCTAAACCTGGGAGACTAGGGGGGTCGGGGTTCGGAACCCCTCCCCAAACCCAGGGTAAC
>NW_007092462.1:0-360 GCF_000164805.1 Carlito syrichta
ACAAAAATCAGCAAGGAGATCTGGAACCTCAATGTGACTTTGGACCAAATGGACCTAATTGATACCTACAGAACACTCCATCCAAAGACCACAGAATATACATTCTACTCATCACCACATGGAACATATTCTAAGATCGACCACATACTTGGCCATAAATCAAGCATAAGCAAATTTAAAAGGACTGAAATTCTACCATGCACCTTCTCGGACCACAGTGGAATAAAAATAAACATTGACACAAACAAAGTCCCCCCAAAACCTACAAAGACATGAACACTAAACAGCATGATGCTAAATAACTCCTGGGTCAATGATGAAATAAAAACAGAGATCAAAAGATACCTGGAAACAAATGAA
>NW_007092463.1:0-880 GCF_000164805.1 Carlito syrichta
AGGGACCAGTGGACACTGGCCCGAGTCCAAGCAGCATAAAGCAACAGGCAAAACTCTTTCCATTGAGCTGTGTTTCCATGGTTGGTGGTCCACCCATGACTGCAGAGGCTGTCTTTTCAAGGGGCTATGCGATTGTTGATGCCATCTGCCCCCCTGCTTTTGAGGCCGAACAAGGACAGGACTTTGCTTTGCTCATGTATTTAACCACCAGATTTTGCAGCGACGGTCCATCTAGAGCCACTCTACAGACCACAACCTTTAAAAACTTACTAAATAGGCAATGTTTCACCATTAGTCTCGCTTTGGACAATAGATGCCAGTCCGCTGTTCATCCACATACGAACAAGACACAGAGAGTGGCCGATTGCAACACTTGCTTCATTATAATAATAAAAACACCAGTCAGACACAGAAGCTCATGACTGTGATCCCAGCATTTTGGGATGCAGTGGCAGGAGGATATGTTGAGCTTGGAAGTTTGTCGGGAAACTTCATCGTTATGAAAAATACAAAAAACCCTGGAGTATGGTGGTGTGTGTCTTGAGTCCCAGCAACTCAGAAGGCTGAAGTGAGAGGACCGCTTGAGCCCGATTGTTTAAGTCTGCGATGCACTCTAACCCGGGCAATATAGCAAGACTCTGTATCTACAAAACAAAACACAAAAAACCCAAAGTAGGTTAAGCTAATTCATCATTTTTTATACTTGAAATTTATTTATTCTATGTCTGCATATTTAAAGCTTATTCCTGCTGACACACACCTTCTTGATGCTTCACCCCTCTCCTCCCATAATAAAAGGCGCTGGGCAGCCCCCTTCAGGGAGCCAGCTCTCAAATCTTCCTCCCGTGTTTTCTCCTTTGAACAAATTCCCAGTAAAACC
>NW_007092464.1:0-781 GCF_000164805.1 Carlito syrichta
TTTAAAATATGAAACAAGCAGCTAGCAAACAAATGAAAAGAATATTTAACATCGATAATCATCAGAGAAATGCAGACCACATTCCCAATGAGATATCATCTCTCACCAGTAAGACGGCTATTGTCAATAAGTCAAAAAATGTCAGATGTTGATGAGGTTGTGCAGAAAAGTATCACTCACACACTGTTGGTCGGAATGAAAACTAGTTCAGTCCTTTGCAAAGCAGTTTTGGAGTTTGCTGAAAGATTTAAAAATAAACTCACCATGCAACCCAGCAATACCAATACTGGGTATATATCCAATGAAACATAAATCCTTTCACCAAAAGATACCTGCCACACAAACGTATGTCGTGGCAGTATTCACAGTAGAAAACACATGAAATCAATCTAGGTGCTCATCAGCAATGGATCGCATCAGAAAAAACAACACAAATACACCATGGAATGCTACACAGCCATAAAGAATCAAGTCACGTCTCTCGCAACAACGTGGATGCAGCCGGATGCCGCAATCCTAAGCAAGTTAATGCAGAAGAAAACCAAATACCACATTCTCTCACTTATATGAGAGAGCTAAACACTATGTACCTATGGACATAAAGATGAGATAAAGGCCGAGTGCCGTGGCTCAGCCTGTCATCCCTGCACTTTTGGAGGCCTAGGACAGAGGAGTGCCTGAGCCCAGGAGGTCAAGATCAGCCGGGCCGCTCGGTGAAACATCGTCTCTACAATAAATCAAAAATAAACCAGGCATGGTAGCACATGCCTGGAGTTCTAGG
>NW_007092465.1:0-782 GCF_000164805.1 Carlito syrichta
AAAGTGGTTCTAGAAAAACAGATTTTAATAATGAGGTGGCTGTACTGATTTTGGGGTTTCTTGAACTGGCTCTCTGATCTGATTAGATTTGAAGACACTAGTGACTATATCTATTGATAGAGTCTGGACAGCCTGTGGCATGGGTCACCAATAGAAATATGTAAAATATCCCTCATTGCATTGGCCTAACCAAGCAGCTGGGTGGCTGTGTATATAAGCCTTGAAAACATATTTTTTGAAAGCCAATAAACATAGTGAGGTTGCCTGTTTGTTCCTAATGTCACTGGACAGAATGGTAACAGAAGAGGATGAGCTTAGGGATTTGAATTCCCAGCTCAAGTACCTCATAAATAGTCTGAAGTTTCATTTCTTAACTCAGTCACTGCAGAGTGTCTGGAATGTTATTGCATGACACTTGACAATTATCCAATAGGATTGGACATTTTACAACTAATTTTTTATGACCTCTTTCTTGAACATTTGACTGAATTCATGGTTTTATCCCATTGGTATCCCATTGGCATCTGGTCCTCTCAGCCACTAAACTGTCACTTGTCCTGTTTAGGTATTTTTTTCTCAAAGCTTAAAACTGTTGACCTTCCTAGTCATTCGTTTAACTAGGGTGTGTTAGTGCCTACTACAGAACAGGCACACTTTGAGGGGAGGGGGACACAAAAGCTTGCAAAATTAACAACACTCATGCCAGCAGAGAGCTTAAATGCTAGCGGAGCTTACCTTGCAACATATCATTCACATTGACTTCTTTGATTTGATTGCTACTA
>NW_007092466.1:0-1221 GCF_000164805.1 Carlito syrichta
GATCCACTCACCTCAGCCTCCCAAAAGGCGCGGGATTACAGGCTGAGTCACCAAGCCGGGTCACAACTTATTTTTTAACCTAAGTGCTTTTAAAGACTTCTTTGAAATGTCGGTCAATTATGTAAGCAGGAGGGGTAAAAAGAAAAAACCTAACTAGAGCAAATATTTAACTTTGCCTTTGGTATGTTGAAGCCACAAGTCCATGCAAACCTCTCAGGCATGTCCCATAATAAAACTGACTTAAAAATATTTTTTTTCTTCACAGTGGGGGCGCAGGTTGGGGTTTGCATCATTTGAGACCCCAGGGCCCTGGAGGCAGCTTGGACTCAGGTGTTTGTTCCCAGAACCGGAAACGTCTCCGCCCTTTCCTGATTTCAGCAAACTTGAGATCTTGGTCAAATCCCTTTCTGGAATGTTGGCAAACCCAGAACACAGAGACCTCCACAGCGACTCAGAGACACACAGCGTGTATTGGGTGAGATTATAAGTGAGTTAGTAGGGTCTTGAGAAAAGTTAATAGCCGATGGCTCACACATTTGATCGATTGGTGGGGGTGGAGGGCGGGAAATCGACAGGGCTTGGAGCTGGGCCCAGAGGCTCAGGACAGGCTCTTAAAGGCTCTGGCAGCCTGGCAATCCCGGAGTCCTGGAAGATAACAGAATTCCTGGGCCTCTCCGGATGGGCCTTTCTGCCTCTGGGATTCAACCTGTCTTCTCCCCACCCTCACTCCCACTGTTTTCTTGGCTTGGGGGCCATGTTTTGCACACTGGGTGGAAGGCGCCCCGGGCAAGCAGCGCTGGCGAAGGACACAGGAACAAAGTTTGTAAACGTTTGACCGAGCCCGCGGCCCTTGGATTTAGGAATCCTATTAAAACGCTCAGTCGGAGCCAGGCTCGGTGGCTCAGCTTGTAATCCCGCGCCTTTGGGAGGCTGAGGTGAGTGGATTGCCTGAGCCCGCGGGTTCGAGACCTGCCTGGGCAGGCGAGACCTCATTTCTACAATAAATAAAAAAATTAGCCGGGCGTGGTAGCGCACACCTGTAGTTCCAGCTACTTGTAAGGCTGAGCTGGAAGGATCGCTGGAACCCAGCAGGTCGAGGCTGCGGTGGCCGGGAGCGGCCACTTCACCCCAGTCTGGGCGACAGAGTGATACTCCAACTCAAAAAAATTAAAAATTCAAAAATAAAATAAAAAATAAAACGCTCAGTCGGAGCCAACTGCG
>NW_007092467.1:0-307 GCF_000164805.1 Carlito syrichta
CCTCGACCCGCTGGGCTCCAGCGATCCTTCCACCTCAGCCTTCCGAGTAGCCGGAATTACTGGCACGCGCTACCGGCTGATTTTTTTATTTTATTGTAGAGATGAGGTCTCGCTGCCCAGGTGGGTCTCGAACCCACGGGCTCAGGCAATCCACTCACCTCAGCCTCCCAAAGGCACAGGATTACAGGCTGAGCCACCGAGCCCGGCTCTGAGTCGGAGTCTTATTCTGTCTCCCAGGCTGGATGCGGTGGCATGCTCACGGCTACCGCAGCCTCGACCTGCTGGGCTCAGGCAATCCTTCTGCCTC
>NW_007092468.1:0-1091 GCF_000164805.1 Carlito syrichta
CCAAAAAAAAGCCCTGGTCCAGATGGCTTTCCAGCAGAATTCTACAAGACATTTAAGGAGGAGCTGATACCAATCCTACTGAAGGTATTCCAGGCAATTGGAAAAGATGGAACACTCCCCAAATCATTTTACGAAGCCAACATCACATTGATACCCAAGCCAGGTAAAGATCCAGCAAAGAAAGAGAACAACAGGCCAATATCTTTGATTAACATAGATGCTAAAATTCTCAACAAGATCCTAGCAAACCAGATTCAGCAATATATCTCAAAAATAAACCATCATGACCAAGTAGGCTTCATTCCTGAGATGCAAGGCTGGTTCAACATTCGTAAAACCATAAATGTTATTAAATACATCAACAGATGTCAAAACAAAAACCACATGATTATATCACTAAATGCAGAAAAAGCTTTTGATAAAATCCAGCACCCCTTCTTGATAAAAACCCTTGAGCATCTAGGCATACGGGGAACATACCTCAAAATAGTAAAAGCCATCTACGAGAAACCCACAGGGAGCATACTCCTAAATGGACAAAAATTAGAACCATTTCCCCTGAAAACTGAAACAAGACAAGGATGCCCACTCTCACCCCTCCTGTTCAACATAGTATTGGAAGTCCTGGCTAGAGCAATCAGAGAAGAGAAGGCAATCAGGGGTATCCAACTATGAAAAGAGGAAGTCAAGTTATCTCTCTTTGCAGACGACATGATTGTATACCTTGAAAACCCGAGAGAATCTGTCAAAAACCTCCTTACACGGATAAAGACCTTTGGCAAAGTCTCAGGATACAAAATAAATGTACAAAAGACAATCGCATTTCTCTACACCAATAATAAACAAACAGAAACCCAAATAAAAAACACAATTCCATTCACAATAGCCACAAAAAAATTGAAATACCTTGCATCTTCCTAACCAGAGACGTGAAAGACCTTTACACGAAAACTACAAACACTGCTCAAAGAAATCAAAGTTGACACAAACAAATGGAAAAATATCCCATGCTCATGCATCGGAAGATTCAACATTGTGAAGATGTCCATTTTACCTAAGGCAATCTACAAATTCAATGCAATACCCATCAA
>NW_007092468.1:1189-5904 GCF_000164805.1 Carlito syrichta
CCTTAGAAAACGAAGGAAAAACCCTCGTGGAAATCGGACTGGCATCCAATTCCTGAACAAAACCCAAAACCCATAGCTCATAAGAGAGAAAATAGATAAGTGGGACCTTATTAAACTGACAAGCTTCTGCAAAGCCAAAGAAACCATCAAGAGAGCAGGGAGATAGCCTACAGACTGGGAAAAAGTATTTGCCAACTCCAGGTCTGACAAAGGCTTAACATCCTGGATCTACAAGGAACTCAAACGTGCTGAAAAGAAAAAAACAAACAACCCCATTATAAAATGGGCAAAAGATATAAACAGACACTTCACAAAGGAAGACATCCGAGCAGCCAACAAACACATGAAGAAATGTTCAACCTCACTAATCATCAGGGAGATGCAAATCAAAACCACACTGAGATACCACCTAACCCCAGTCAGAATGGCAATCATCAACAACTCAAAAAATAACAGCTGCTGGAGAGGGTGTGGTGAAAAGGGAACACTTCTACATTGTTGGTGGGACTGTAAACTAGTGCAACCTCTGTGGAAAGCAGTGTGGCGATTCTTAAAAGCTCTAAATACCAACCTCCCATATGACCCCACAATCCCCCTACTGAGAATATAACCTGAAGAACACAAATCACTCTATAAAAAAGATACCTGCACACACATGTTTATCGCAGCATTGTTCACAATAGCAAGAACCTGGAAACAGCCATGCTGCCCGTCAAAAGAGGACTGGATTAAAAAATGTGGTACATATACACGATGGAATACTACGCAGCCATAAAAAAGAACAAAATCATGAGTTTTGCAGCAACCTGGATGGAACTAGAGTCTATAATACTGAGTGACCTCTCACAGAAACAAAGATCCAAGTATCACATGTTCTCACTCATATAATGGACCTTAAACATCCAATGCAATACTATACGAAAATGACTGACCGTACTGGGAAACTATTGTGGGGGGAGGGAGATGGGATTAACAGTAGCAAATATCTGTCTGGGAACAAGGAAACACCCCATATCAACAGGGTGCCTGAATGAAACGCAATTGTATACCTAATTACTTCCTAATGCCAGAAAACAATCTAACATGAAATTGAGAGAATGTGGGGTACACTTTTCCTCTTATTATTTAAGATGAAATATTCATTGGACCGGGTTATTGGCAAATGAAAATTCCAATGTGTGCTTACTCCTCTCTTTAGCTCTTACTGAAGATGGCATCTCAGGTCTCACACGCGCTATCTGAACATCTTATCTACTCCGCATGGAAAAAGACACTCAAAAAGAAATACCTATATTTTACTCCATAAATTTTTCCACCTTCTAATCTATAGAGGAAAATAATAAAAGTCACAAAATTTTTTGTAGGTCAAAGTAAAATGTTTCACTATAACAGTTCATTTATGCCAATATTAAGAGTTTTTGTATAATAATAAATTTTTCTCCAGTTTTAAATCCAACTCGCCTGCTTGTTGGTTAAAGTACCTTGAGGTTTTATTGGATGGGTAACAATAGTAAGGAATTAAAATTACCTTTTTAGGTGTGATAATAGTATTTTGTTAAGTTTATTTGATCTCATGCAGGAACTCATCTTCCTCCAAAACAGAAGAGGAGGATTATAGGTCTACAAACAAATTGCTTCAACATCCTGTGTCACAAAGGCATAAAGTAAATTATTCAGCACAAAACCTTTTGTAAATCTCATACATTTAAAAGGAAACATATTCTTACTTTCCAACTTGTATAATTCCTTTCAGTAACTCCCTAAACTCTCAATAAAATATATTTCATGTAGTTTCTATGGCTCTGAGAATTGAAGAGATGAGAGGGTCATGGGAATTGTAGGTTCCTACCTCCCCATCAACATTCTGCCACTATAAACAGTGCCAGTGTGGACAAGGCTGCAGGCCTGGGCCAGCAGAAATACAAAGGTAGGTACAAGTGGCAATGTTGAGAATAACCAATTGGACAAGTTGAACTCTTTTGGGGGGAAAAAAAGAAAAAGTAAAAGAAACAATAACAAACCTTCTTCCCCAAAGTTACAGAGTGAAATTACAAAGTACGATTGATTAAAAATGTAAAACTAATCTCTCCACCAGCTAATACTAATTTCCAAAAAAAGGGTAGTCTTGCAGTAAACAAACCTAACAGTCACCAGCTAAAAATAATTATATTAATAAATAAATTACAATTCAAACTATGACATAAAAGTACTTGCTTTGAATTTCTCTAATGTTCTCTTCCGATCTCTCTATTCTCTATCACCATGCAGAGATTCTACTGCTATAGTTTCAAGAATCAGGTCACTTGATAGGTGGTCCACACTGAAGCAAAAAATCAAGTCAAGACTCCTATACCACCATCAACTCACTAGTTTTACTCACTAGTTTCACTAGTCCTCATCAAGTCAGGACTCCTATACCACTATCATTTACTAGTTTTTACTAGTTTCACTAGTTTTACTCAATAGCAAATGTCTGAAATAATATAACAGACAAATCACTCCCACTTGAAATTAGCATGCAATTAGAACTAATCATACACAAATCAACGATTAATTATAATGGACATACAAGAAAAAATACCTACAAGGTCTTTCAGCAAACAAAGACAGTAACTTTGTCTCCGGGTGAAATACTTTCTAGATAAGTTTGGATATGAGTTCGTTTTTCTCCCTCTGTGGTGACGATTATATTTTGCTTCACTGAACTTACAGCCTAATAGGGATTCAAAGAGCACAGCATATTAACAGGGAGGGAGAGACTCCATACATAAGCTCAAAATTCATCTTTTTTTCTACCATTGGCTAATGTTTTAATAAACTGCTATGAAAATTACTTGTTTCTCCTAAAGATGTATAGATTGGCAGCACTATTTACAATAGCAAAAACATGGAACCAACTGTGCTGCCCATCAAAACTGGGCTAGATTAAAAAAACGTGGTATATATACACGATGGAATATTACACAGTCAGAAAGAAGAACAAATTATGGACTTTGCAGCAACCTGGATGGATTTAGAGTCTATAAATATTCAGTGATTATCACAGAAACAATGAACTGAGTACCACATGTTCTCACTCATAAGTAGACCCTGAACCTTTACCGTAATATTACAAGAAAGGGATTGGCAGTAGCTGGAAACTGCTGGGGGTGGGGAGTGGGGCAGATAACATCAAAAAGGGTACCTGATCTCAAACCAGGCAAGTAGGGACCAAAGGAAGGCCCAAATTTTATCTGCATGATGACCACTTGTATATCTAAACCTGAATTGTACCCTATATCTTAAAAATAAAAGATGCCTAGCTTGGCATTTCACTTCATTATTTATTCCCCAAAATAAGTTGGAATCACTGAATGCTTGGCAGAGTATGCTCAAGACAACTGGTTACCATTGAGAGACAGGTTTTCCTCATTTCTCCTATTACCTAAGCCACGATTTTAATTTCTCCAAGTCAAAGTAAGTCATTTGTGGTTATAAGCAACTTAGATTTAATTATTTTAATTGGCTTTCCAATGCTTCTAAATCTATTTTATAAAGAAAATTAAAATGTCTAAAATGTTCAAGCATATTTTAATTCTTTTGTTCTACCTATATGTTCCAAAATTTATAAAATAGACAAGTATCATAATTTAAAAATAGAACTGGCTGGGAGCTGTGGTTCACACCTGTAACCCCAGCACTTTGGGGAGGCAGAGGTGGAAGGTTTGCTTGAGCCCAAGAGTTCAAGACTAGCTTGGGTGACATATTGAGACCTCATCTCTACAAAAAATAAAAAAATAAAAAATTTAGCTGGGTGTGGTGGCATATGCCTATAGCCCCAGCTACTCAGGAGGCTCACGTGGGAGGATGGCCTAAGCCCAGAAGATTGATGTTGTGGTGAGCAATGATTATGCCACTGCACTCCATCCTGGGTACAAAGTGAGACCCAGACTCAAAACAAAAAAAAGAGCTATCTTAAATATCTTTCTTTTAACATGCTAAAGGGAATAGGAAATATTCCTAGACTCTAAAACCATTATAAAATGAGACAATTCTTAAACTATATTATTAAAAGTCAATACTGATCACAGCATCCCAAGCCATGATTACCAAGTAGGTTATGCTCTTCAGGTTGACATAGTGATTCATTTGCAGATCGTTCAATCTTCCAGGAGTTGCAGTAATGATATCTACACCTTTTCTTAGGTCTTCGATTTATTTGTCTCTATCTCCACCACCATATACACAAACACTTCAAAAAAATCCAGGTTCATGGTTAGGAAAAAGAATATCTTACCACAACCCAAAATGCCAAGCAATCTAAGCATTTTAGGTCTATTTTTAAAAAGGCATAAAAGTAAAAAAAGGTCATCAGCTGCCTTCAGTGACATCTGCGCCTTTCTAGAACTCTGCATACCCTTCAGTCCACAGTGTTGTCTCCTGAAGTGCCACATTTGTACTATTACTTGACCCCGTTGCCCAAGCTTAGTTGGTTAGATCAGGGGTAAGAATAGCCCTTTTGAGCCATTTAGAGTCTCTGGATGTGTGAGATATGATGGGGAGGATTATAAAGCTACTGGTGATCGGAGAACTGATGAAGTAATGGTTGAAAAAAGGACTTACTTCTAGGACCTCCATAGGAATACTTAGAACATTCAGCTTGCACTAGAAGAGCTAATTCCAGAGTACGTGTAAGGACTAGCATGCCAGGCCTATTCCTTTTTTCTTTAACCCTT
>NW_007092469.1:0-744 GCF_000164805.1 Carlito syrichta
CAAGAATGGGGGAATCATTAAATAGATTGCTTCTCAGCTGGTCTCGGTGGCTCAACCTGTAATCCCGCACCTTTGGGAGGCTGAGGTGAGTGGATTGCCTGAGTCCGCGGGTTTGAGACCCGCCTGGGCAGGCGAGACCTCATCTCTACAATAAATCAAAAAATTAGCTGGGCGTGGTAGCGTGCACCTGTAATACCAGGTACTCGGAAGACTAAGGCAGAAGGATCGCCGGAGCCCAGCAGGTCGAGGCTGCGGTGGCCGGGAGCGGCAACTGCACTCCAGTCTGGGCGACAGAGTGAGACTCCAACTCAAAAATAAATAAATAAATAAATTGCTTCTCAAAAAGCCTGGCATATTTCTAAGAACAGTAAATAATGTAATAAATGTTTAGGGTATCATTTTGATTGAAAAAGTCTGGGAACAAAACAGAACATAAAACATGATCTTTATTTGTGATTATATTTACATGTCTAACAAAAATAAAGGAATATTGCCAAGGGTCAAATCTGAATGGAAGGATGATTTCTCTCATATAAGTTTTTGTATTTTCTCAAATTGTGTTCAAATTATTTGTACCAGAAGGAAAAAAAAATCAGTAAACTATTTTAGTCTATCTGTATGTAATTCAGAACATCAGCAGGCCCCTTGGGAGTGAAGTGGCCACACGCAGCACTCACTCTTTCAGCCATCAGGGTACTACTCACTCTCCTTCTTAGCTGAGTCAGTGAATTCACCACTGGCCTC
>NW_007092470.1:0-422 GCF_000164805.1 Carlito syrichta
CTGGGGGCAGGCCCGGGAACTTCAGTCCCACGCAAGGCCAGATATTGCGCCCCTCCCCCCACTGCTGCCGTTCTACTCGTGTGTGGAAGTCTCCAGTCCCAGCCCCCTCCAGATCCCTCCCCGGCTGCATTGTCTCCAGCCCAGGCACCCGGCATCAAGCTGCCGTTCACACAGGGAGGCTCTGGGCACCCGCCCTTCAGAGACGCTGGTTCCATTTCTGGCTGAAGTCCTCTGTAGGGTCCCAGTGCCACTCTTGCCATTTAGAGCCTGCCCTTTGGAACTTTGGAGCTCTGGAACTCCAGGTCCACCCTGGCTGAGGCACTCAGCGTGAGACCCCAAACCAGAGGACCCAGACAAGTGGAGAAAAACAGATCTGCTTAAACTGCCTTGCCATTCTCCAGGCAGAGACTTACATTGCACTG
>NW_007092471.1:0-1019 GCF_000164805.1 Carlito syrichta
AAATTCCTTTGAGCCAGGGGTTGTATCCATTACTGTATCTTTTTGTCACTCTCCAGGTCATTTAGAGCAGATATCAAGTACTTACTTGCAGCCTACGATTACAAGATTAAGCCCTCTACCATCATTTAAAAAAAACCAGCAACAAATGTTACTTTCTAGTTCCAAATTAATCTTTGGGGAAGTGCCTTTGAGTCCCTGGCATCATAGCAGTTGATTTTTGTTTTTCTGGACCATATTGACTTTTCAGATTTTTTTTCCATTTGATAGTTGCCATATGCATACATATATATTCATATATATATGAAGTAATTTCAGCAAGGTAAATTTTGCAGCTGCCTGCCTATCTTTTACTCTATGGTTTTCAGTTGCTCGTCCACCTATTTAAAGCAGCCATTGAGTATTTCCCTGTCTCTTCATCTTCTATCTCATAATACCTTACTTTGAAAGAGTCTAGGCAACAAGTTTCCTGTGATGAAATAAAGTTAGCTTCTCACTACAAGGCTCCAATGATTCCCCCTCACTGCCACTGTACAATGCAGCATTTAGTATCAGGGACAAGGACACTGGAAGCTGGCCTGAGGAGCCTTCCCACAGCCTCCCTAGAACCCGTTGTGGTGAGGGGCAGACTGATCCTTCACGACCTTAGCCTGTCCTTTCTCATCTATGTATATCTATTATGCATCCATTAAAAAAAAAAAAAAAACCCAACTCTGATGGAGCCGGTCAAGCCGGCCTCAGAAGGACTGTCCCAGAATGCATTTCCCCAACAATCTAGTGGAATGGGCCTGTCTACCAGATTTTGTTTTCATTTCTTTCTTTGTTTTTGTTTTGCATACAGATAGTTGTATGTATTTGCCCCTTCTTCTGGGGGTGGGATGGGAGGGGGTGGACTGCTCCCTGCAGGATTTCCCCCAACATATGCAGATTTGTACCCTAATAATGTGTCTGACTCCCAGCAGGCACTCAAGATAGGTTTGCTAAACTGGATACTAAACAATAGCGGAAGCTTCATTAAGAAA
>NW_007092472.1:0-857 GCF_000164805.1 Carlito syrichta
CAAAAATAAACCAGGCATGGTAGCACATGCCTGGAGTTCTAGGTACTTGGAAGGCTGAGGTGGAAGGATTGCCCGAGTCTAGGTTACAGAGTGACACTCCAACACACACACAAAGAATGAGACAACACTGGTCATCTGAAGGGGGAGATCGAAAGGGGGTAAGGGAGCCCGGCTCGGTGGCTCAGCCTGTAATCCCGCGCCTTTGGGAAGCTGAGGTGAGTGGGTTGCCTGAGCCCGCAGGTTCGAGACCGGCCCGGGCAGGCGAGACCTCATCTCTACAATAAAATCAAAAAATTAGCCAGGTGTTTTAGCGCATGCCTGTAATTCCGGCTACTAGGAAGGCTGAGGCGGAAGGATCGCCAGACCCCAGCAGGTCGAGGTTGCGGTGGCCGGGAGCGGCCACTGCACTCCAGTCTGGGCGACAGAGTGAGACTCTAACTCAAAAAAAAAAAAAAGAAAAAGAAAAAGAAAAAGAAAGGGGGTAAGGATTAAACAACTATTCCTAGGATAACACGTTAACTACTTGGGTAAGAAATTCAACAGAAGCCTAAACTTCACCGAGTGACAAACTTGAAATTAAAAAGAAGCATATATATATATATATATATATATATATATATATATCCACACAGCACCCATAAAACATGCGGGATCAAAGACAGAGGAACCAGAGACATATTCAACAGGAAACTAGCGAAGTGCAGGGCCATTCTTGATATTTTCCTAAAGTGCAAAATGAAATGAGATAACATACGTATAAAAAGTATCAAAATTATCTAACTGGAAAATTTTCTCTAAAAGTATCTTAAAATCAGTGACGAAACATGGTGGTTCAACCAAAAAAAATTATCTTAAAA
>NW_007092473.1:0-778 GCF_000164805.1 Carlito syrichta
CATAGAATAATAATACAGACACTTGGACTTGAATATGTTGTATCTTTGGCTCTTGTGCCAGCATGAGCTCCATGGAGCTCTTTCACACCATTACACAGAAGAAGGTGTGAGGTCTAGGAGCTACGCCTGATCCAGTGAAGGCTGCTCTTGAGAGCAGTGCCCAGGAAAGGAGGGACCTGGAGCCATACCAGACTGACAGTCAGTCACCCTGGTGTCATGGAGCAAGTTCCGCGGAAGGACCATGACCGGAACGGGAAGCAAGAGGCAGTTAAGGAAGGATGTAGCTTCTGATAACAAATCTCCAATGTGATACGAAATTGGAGTTTGCAGATCGCACACAAATATTACATTAGAAAAGAGAAACGGGCAAGAATCATCTCTCCAATACATCCAAAAATTAGCCGGGCGCGGTAGCACGCGCCTGTATTTAGAGCTACTTAGAAGGCTGAAGTTGAAGGATCGCCGGATCCCAGCGGGTCGAGGCTGCGGGGGACGGGAGCGGCCACTGCACTCCAGTGTGGGCGACAGAGTGAGACTCCAGCTCCAAACCATAACAGAAAATAGCCAGGTTCCGTGACTCAGCCTGTAATCCTGCGTTTGAGGAGGCTGCGGGGAGAGGACAACCTAAGTCCGCGGGTTCGAGACCCACCTGGGCAACTTGGGGAGTCCTCCTCTCTACAATAAATCAAGAAATCAGCCGGGTGTGTACGCACATGCCTGGAATGCCAGCCCTCGGAAGGCTGAAGCGGAAGGATCAATGGAGCCCAGCAGGTCGAGG
>NW_007092474.1:0-830 GCF_000164805.1 Carlito syrichta
ATTCAATAATACTTATTGAATTAAAAGATAATTCAGTGGATTCTGTTGACTCTACTTCCAAAATGTTGCCTAAATACAACTTTCCTTTCCATTCTTACTGTTTTTTCTCTAGCCTGATTCCTATTTCTTGAGAAGAAGTGAAGGACATTCGCTAAAAATGCAGATTCATAAGTAAGATTGCTTAAGTTTGAATCCTAGTTTCAAAACTTCCTAGTCATGGCACCTTAAGCAAATTACTTAACAGCCTTATACCTCAGTTTGCACATCTCTATCATAGAGCTAATAATGGCATCCACCTTGTAGGGATGCCATAAGAATCAATAAATGTAAATATGTGGTAAAAATTTAGCATGCACACATACTAAGCATTATGTGTTTGTTATTTTACTTTTCTCATGTAAAATAATATCATGGCCGGGCTCGGTGGCTCAGCCTGAAATCCCGTGCCTTTGGGAGGCTGAAGTGAGTGGATTGCCTGAGCCCGCGGGTTCGAGACCTGCCTGGGCAGCGAGATCTCATCTCTACAATAAATCAAAAAAAAAAAAAAAATCAGCCGGGCGTGGTGGCGCATGCCTGTAATTCCGGCTACTTGGAAGGCTGAGGTGGAAGGATCGCCGGAGCCCAGTATGCCGAGGCTGCGGTGGCCGGGAGCGGCCACTGCACTCCAGTCTGGGTGATCAGAGTGAGACTCCGACTCAAATAATAATAATAATAATAATATCATGGTCTATCTATCTCTAGTCTCGTTACTGCCGTCTTCCTAAAAACATACATTTGATCATGCAACTTTGCTGCTTGAACATTGTTAATGACTGTGTACTAGACACAGG
>NW_007092475.1:0-1041 GCF_000164805.1 Carlito syrichta
AAGGTGCATGGCAGAATTTTGGTCCTTTTAAATTTGCTTATGCTTGATTTATGGCCAATTATGTGGTCGATCTTGGAATATGTTACATGTGGTGATGAGTAGAATGTGTATTCTCTGGTCTTTGGATGGAGTGTTCTGTCGGTATCAATTAAGTCCATTTGGTTCAGAGTCACATTGAGGTTCCAGATCTCATTGCTGATTTTTTGTCCCAATGATCTGTCTAGGGTTGTGAGTGGGGTATTAAAGTCCCCAGTTATGATGGTGTTAGAGTCAATATCTTTCTTTAGTTTTCCCAGAAGTTGCTTTATGAAAGTTGGCTCACCTATGTGGGGTGCATATATGTTTAGGATAGATATTTCTTGTTGATGGATTGAGCCTTTTATCATTATGTTGTGGCCTTCTGTATCTTTTTTGATTTTTAATAGCTTGAGGGGTATTTTGTCTGAAATTAAGATTTCTACTCCTCCTTTCTTTTGTATTCCGTTTGCCTGAAAGTTTGTTTCCCTTCCTCTTACTTTGAGTCTGTGGGTGTCCTTTCTAGTGAGGTGAGTCTCTTGAAGGCAATAGATTGTTGCCTGATGATATTTTTTCCCTTCTATGTCTCTTCAATGGTGCATTTAGTCCATTCACATTTAGGCTAATAATTGAAATGCAAGAGTTGATCCCTGTCAGAACCTTATTTCTTACAGAGTTGTTCCTGTTTCTTTGTTGTCTTTCTTTGGGTTTTGGAGTTGGTTCATGTGTGTTTTTAATCTTTTGCCTGTACTCTTGTGAAGAATGTTGTTGTTGTTTTTTCTTTTTCTTCTGTGTTCAGTACTTTCTTAAGTGTTTCTTGTAGAGGTGGTCTGGTGGCAGCGTAGGTTCTTAGGGATTGGATATCTGGAAAAGATTTCAATTTTCCCTCACTAATGAAACTTAGTTTGTCTGGGTAGGTTATTCTTGGTTGAAATAGTTTCTCTTTTAGAACTTTGAAGATAGGGCTCCAGGCTCTCCTGGCCTGAAGGGTTTCTGTGGATAAATCTGCTGCTATTCTAAATGATT